>NC_073313.1:256304475-256349475 GCF_027595985.1 Sorex araneus | reverse complement strand
AGCAGAACCTGGCAAGCTACCCATGGCGTATTCAATATGCCAAAAACATAACAACAAGTCTCACAATGGAGACGTTACTGGTGCCCACTCGAGCAAATCGATGAGCAATGGGATGACAGTGATAACATGATACTGCTGGGCATCTAATAAAGAGGATCTCTTTTTTTGAGGACCTCTTAAAATAAAATATTTTAATGAAATGTGATTGTCCTGCCTCTGTTTACTACTGTCTCAAACCAGGCATAAATCCCTGAGTTATGAATGAGAGCATGGCCTGGACCCCCAAACTCAGGCCTCAGCAAGGAGCCAGAACACAGCCCCTGGGCGTGTGGCTCTAGAAGACAGGACAGACAGGGGTGTGTGACTCGTGAGAGCTTAGGCACCGGGCACAGAACACCTGGGCCCATCTCCAGAGTCACAGCAAGCCACGGAGAAGCCCACAAAAGATCCAAGGTTTATACCCAAGAAAAATGAAAACTATTTAGCCACCAACATGTGTCCACAAACATTGACAGTTGCATTATTCATAAGCATCAAGAAATGAATGGACGTGGAGAGTATCATGCTAAGTGAAATGAGTCGGAAAGAGAGGGACAGACATAGAATGACTGCACTCATTTGTGGAATATAAAACAACACGGTATGAGACTAACACCTAAGGCCAGTAGAGACAAGGAGGGTTGCTCCATGGTTGGAAGCCTACCTCAAAGCTGGGGGAGAAGGCAGCTGGGATAGAGAGGGGATCACTAAGTCAATGATGGTTGGAGGGATTGCCTGGGATGGGAGGTATGTGCTGAAAGTAGATAAAGGACCAAACGTGATGGCCTCTCAGTATCTGTATTGCAAAC
This sequence comes from Sorex araneus, assembly GCF_027595985.1. NCBI lineage: Eukaryota > Metazoa > Chordata > Mammalia > Eulipotyphla > Soricidae > Sorex > Sorex araneus. The sequence goes on along the minus strand of NC_073313.1, from coordinate 256,348,627 downwards.
CATCATGCCCAAGAGGGAGAGTAAGAAGAAAACTTTTGCCATAGAGGCAGGGGTTGGGGTCAGGTGGGGTGGCAGGAGGGATACTGGGGACATTGGTGGTGGGAAATGTACACTGGTAGAGGGATGGGTGTTTGATCATTGTATGACTGAAACTCAAACACAAAAGCTTTGTAACTATAGCTCACTGTGATTCAATTTAAAAAAAAGAAAGAAAGAAGCAAGGAAGGAAGGAAGGAAGGAAGGAAGGAAGGAAGGAAGGAAGGAAGGAAGGAAGGAAGGAAGGAAGGAAGGAAGGAAGGAAGGAAGGAAGGAAGGAAGGGAGGGAGGGAAGGAAGGAAGAGAGAAAGAAAGAAAGAAGAGAAGAAAGAAAGAAAGAAAGAAAGAAAGAAAGAAAGAAAGAAAGAAAGAAAGAAAGAAAGAAAGAAAGAAAGAAAGAAAGAAAGAAAGAAAGAAAGAAAGAAAGAAAGGGAAGGAAGAAAGAAAGGGAGGGAAGGAAGGAAAGGAAGGAAGAGAGAAAGAAAGAAAGAAAGAAAGAAAGAAAGAAAGAAAGAAAGAAAGAAAGAAAGAAAGAAAGAAAGAAAGAAAGAAAGAAAGAAAGAAAGAAAGAAAGAAAGGGAAGGAAGAAAGAAAGGGAGGGAAGGAAGGAAAGGAAGGAAGAGAGAAAGAAAGAAAGAAAGAAAGAAAGAAAGAAAGAAAGAAAGAAAGAAAGAAAGAAAGAAAGAAAGAAAGAAAGAAAGAAAGAAAGAAAGAAAGAAAGAAAGAAAACCAACCCAATGGTCATCAAATGACAGTTTAACTGTCATACCAATGTGAGGAAGAATATTATTATGCCCCAGAAAGGTCTGAAGGATTGATTTTTACTACAATGTGAACTTGGAAAATATTTTGCCAAGTGGAAGTTTCCAGTGTCCTAGGGTCACACTCTGCGTGATCACATCGATATGAAATATGCAGAGAGGCAAAGACAGAGAGACACTGAGTCTAGTGCCAGCCTAGAGCTGGGAGGTTGGGCTGCGGGGGAGACTCCTCTATGGTGACTGACATCTTTTTAGTTGGTTTGTTTAGTTTTGTTTTGTTTGGGGGACCTACCCGGCAGTGGTCAGGGGTAACTCCTGGCTCTGCACCCAGGAATCACTCCTGGTGGCGCTCAGGAACCCTCTCTGGGGTTCCGGGGATCAAACCCGGGTGGGCTGCATGCAAGGTAAGCACCCCACCCACTGTACTATCTCCCCGCCTCCATGGAAACTGAAGGTTAGATGAGAGCGACTTTTGTTCAACTCTGACGGCAATGAAAGCATCGATTTGACACTTTCCATGGGCAATCTGTGTGAGTTAGAGATGATTGTCTATATTCACCACATGGGGCCAGAGAGAGGTACTACAGGTACCTACAGATACTACTGGTACTACAGCCACCTGCCTTGCACGCAGCTGACTTCAGCCGTACCCCAACATTGCATTCAGTCCCCCCACAGCACCACCAGGGAGGACATCCCACGTTCTTTGGAGCACCACCAGGGGTGACTTCTGAGAGCTGGAAGTAGCCCCTGAGCACTGACAAGGGCGCTAATACACACACACACACACACACACACACACACACACACACACACACACACAAGCTAAGTAAGGAGAAATAGAAATTTTCAGCAAGTGGATACTTTGGAAATGGAAATACTAATTGTCACAGACAAGCAGTGCTGATCAAGAGGAAATCGTGACCCCGGGATGGATGAACGTGCAGTCCAGCTCATGTCTGCGCCGAGGTACCTGACCTTTCCCACACCCCCCCCCTCCTGCAGTGACGCCCAGGTGGTCTGCGGAGGGGCTGAGTCACTGGCCTGGGATATCTCTCGGGCTCCCAAGATCCAGGCTAAAGAAAGATTGTCGGCATTTTTTCTTTTAATTCAGGAAAATTACAACCGAGCTCTTTGAGAACAGCTTCTGAAATGCCAGCGTTTACTCATCTCTCCCGTCAATCAATTTGCAGCTCTCAGGCCGCGCGGAGGCAGCCTTTGCTTTACGTAAAGAATCTATTTTTTCCTCCAGGCTCTACAATTGGGTTGAAGAACAGAGTTCAAAATTTAAAATAATAATAATAATAATAAAATAAAACATCCCAAAACGTCAGAATTAGGAAACTATCAGCATCCGCGCCTGGTCCTGCCCGAAACTGGACGCGCAGGAGGCATCCAGGAACTAGCTAGCGCCAAGGGGCCAAGGGGCTGCGGAGGCCCGTTTTTGCTCCAAAGCTGGATTCTTTGCCTAGTTCCTCGCCCTAAAAATAGAAGTGGGGCGTATTCATTCAGGAAAACCGGGAAGGGCCCGCGCTGTGCGCGCAGCAAAGGCCCTCAGCGCCGTTTCTCCACCCCGCGCGAGCGCCTGGCACCCGGCGCGTCCGTCCCTCCTGCTGCCCCTGAACCAGGGCGGTGAAGACGCCAGTCGCATCCCCCTGACCACACCCTCCGTTGGCCACGGCCCCTTCTCCATGGGCACCCCTGGCCCAAGTCTCCTGCCTGCGCGTAGTCCCGTCCCCGCGCCCTGTTTGCGCACGATCCTCTGTCCCCGCTCCTTGTATCCCTCTGTCCCCACCCCACCTCTTGCTGTGCTCCGGGTCCCTCTGCCCCCAGTCCTCCTTTTGCTGTTCTCGGGGCCGACCAGGGGTCCGGGTGCTCTGGCGCATGTCGCGCGCTGTGGCCGAGCAGGGGTGCGGGGGTGGGGGTCTCTCCAGCAAGCTCAGGGCATCGCTGGGATGGGAGGGAGGAGCATGAGAAGATGGAGCGTGGCCTCTTGGGGGAAAAATCGCCGGGAGTAGGGGGGCAGCTGACTGTCCCGGGCCCCAGCCCCCCTGGTGGGGAACCCTGAGCGAGTGACCCCGGGAGAGACCAGCCCACCCACGCAGCTTCCCAGCAAGGCGGCGATCTCACCCCTGAGATCTCAACCCGCTGTTGTGAGTTTAGGGTCTAGGCAGTATCAGCTGGGAAACAAGCCCTGGGTGGGGGTTCAAAATGAGAACACCCCACTTGGGGGGAGGTGGGGGTCTGCGGGTGGCAAGGCATGGATGGGGGTGCAGCCATCTGGGTGATGGTGAGGCCGCTGTATGCACCAGGACCATGGATGTCGACGCTGCATTAAACACCCCACTTAGGAGCCCTCCTGGCAGCTCTCTCAGGAACTTGCAACAACTTTCAAAGCTCTGGCAAAAATTCTCTGCATTAACTCCTGCAGTTAATATTTTCCCGGGACTCACACTCATGACTGGCAGATTTGGGGGGCCCCTGTCTGGTGCCAACAGAGGGACAGAGACAAGTTAAAGGTGAAGGAATAGGAGTTTATTGGGGTGTGCTAACGGAGAGACCCCACACCAGCCTCTGGAGAGAACAGGGTAGACCCCCAGCGAAAGACTAGGGGGGCAGGGCTGGAGCGATAGCACAGCGGGTAGGGCGTTTGCCTTGCACGCGGCCAACCTGGGTTCGGTTCCCAACATCCCATATAGTCCCCTGAGCACCGCCAGGAGTGATTTCTGAGTGCATGAGCCACGAGTAACCCCTGTGCACTGCCGGGTGTGACCCAAAAAGAAAAAGGGGGGCTTTTAAGTTGTCCTGGGTGGGAAAAGGAAACAAAGGCCAGTGGGACCGGTGGGTTTGCCTGGCCTTCTGTTGTCTGAGGGGTTGATGCAAGGAAGCACGAATACAGCCCGGCAGCTTCCCAGGGGCAGTCCGAGCTGGGGGCAGGGTGATCTTTGACTCTGGGAATGCTGTTATCTCATCGGCCTGTTCCATCTGGTCCGAGCAAACCTTGTAATGACTTCTCAAGTTTCTTAAAACAAACAACAACAACAAAAAACCCTAACATCAGACAGTAGAGCAGTTAAGGCGCTTGGCTTGTCCATGCACCAACCTGGATTCTACTCTGGCCACAAGTAATCCCGAGCACTGAACCTCGAGCACCCCGCAAAGAAACAAAAGTAGCTTGGCCCAGATAAATCCGGAGCTGCTGAGCGCAAAACGGACCCTCTGCTCCTAAAGACTTTGATTCAGAGGTCTTCTAACCCATTTTGGCATCCAGAGCAGCTTCCTACAGCAATGCATTGCGACTGTAAGCTGGGCTACAACTCCACGCTACCCGGGGATGGATCTTTCCTCTCCATCCTGATTTTTTGCACAGAAAATGGCGGCGGCAGCAATATCCACGTGGTAAGGGCCACCTTCTAAGACTCCTAACCCAGAGGTATACGGTTTTTACAGTTTGGGGCTCATAGGCAACCATGGGAAGTGGGCGTTACCGGCATGCCCTTGGCCCAGATAAATCCGGAGCACAAAACGGACCCTCTGCTCCTAAAGACTTTGATTCCAGAGGCCTTCTAACCCATCTTGGCATCCAGAGCAGCTCGTACAGCAATGCACTGGGACTGTGAGATGGGCTATGCAATTTCTGGCAGAATTTTCCCTGGACTTTATACAGAATTCCAAAACCGACTAAACATCTCTTAACTGTCAGCAATGTGAAACGGTTCCTTTTTAGCAGGTCTGACTTTGGGGGGGAAACTCCAAACAATAACAGTGAGTTTTTTGTTGAAATATTGAAGGTAATCAAAGTAGCAGCCATTTTTCTAGACTGTGAACTAAGCCATAGCCCCACGTCGGCCGAGAAGAGGAAATATCCCTCTTTCCCGGTTGTTTCCCATTTTCGGGGAGAAACGCGGCGTGGCGTCCACCATACTATGAGGTGCGGGAAGGGGGATGAAAGAAAAAAAAAAGGAGAAGAAAAAAAAGAGTTATGTACTTGGAGCAGTGGGGCTACATATCTCTTCATTCTAAGCAATGGAAAACTAATTATCAAATGCTTCCTTGGCAGTAGAGCTGTCTTTCTTGGGCGGGGGGGGGGGTGGAAACTCCAACAACAATAGTGAGTTTTGTGTTGAAATATGGAATGTAATCAAGGTAAAGAGAAAATGAAGTGAAATTCATCAGTTACGCAGGTGGGGGTGGGGGGGCAGGGGTGGGAGGTATACTGGGGTTTTGGGTGGTGGAATATGGGCACTGGTGAAGAGATGGGTGTTTGAATATTATAGAACTGAGACATAAGCCTGAGAACTTTGTAACTTTCCACATGGTGATTCAATAAAATAAAAAATAAATAAATTTTAAAAAAAGAAACAAAAGTAATGGAAGACTTAAAAATCTGAGATCACCTTTTTTGCACCTTTAAAGCCAATGAAAAACCAGCAAAGACTTAAGAGAGAAGGGAAAAAAAGAGAGAGAGAGACCATATATACGTGTATATATATTCTGGATCGAGGGCATGTCGTGCCCCGGCTGCCCTCTGCTCTACACCCCATGGAATGCGGTGCGCTACTCTGGGTACACCCGTGGTGTGGAGGATGAGATGTCTCTTGTACCGAGCCTGGGAAGTGGAGGCATCTCTGCAGCTTGTTGCCCTTTTCTAATGTCGTGAAATATTTTTTTTTAGCTTTTTGGGTCACACCTGTGATTATTCCTGGCTCACACTCAGGAATTACTCCTGGCAGTGCTCAAGGGACCATATGGGATGCTGGGAATCGAACCTGGGTCTGCCAGGTGCAAGGCAAACGCCCTACCAGCTGTGCTATTGCTCCAGCCCCTGTTGTAAATTTTTTATTTTATTTTATTTTGCTTTGGGGGTCATACCCAGCGATGCACAGGGGTCACTCCTGGCTCTGCACTCAGGAATTACTCCTGGCGGTGCTCGAGGGACGGTATGGATGCTGGGAATTGAACCCGGGGCTGCCACGTGCAAGGCTTACCCGCTGTGCTAGTGCTCCAGACCGTTGTGAATTTTTTTTTTTTTTTTGCTTTTTGGGTCACACAGTGATGCACAGGGGTTACTCCTGGCTCATGCACTCAGGAATTACTCCTGGCAGTGCTCGAGGGACCTTATGGGACGCTGGGAATCGAACCTGGGTCTGCCACGTGCAAGGCAAATGCCCTCCCCACTGTGCTATCACTCCAGCCCCCCATTGTGAATTCTTAAGCTCACGGTTTCCAGTCGGTTTCAGCCTCAAGGGCGCTGGAGGCCAGGGGTGGCGAGCATCTGTCGAAGGCGAGTGCATCCTGCGTCCTCTCCACCTGCAAACCCTGGACGATGGGAGGCAGCCTCTGTCGCTGGCACTCTGGGGAGCTTGAGGACGTCACCAAGCAGGGCAGACACATCAGGAGGCTGGTGACTCACACAGGAGCAGCGGCAGCCTCAGCCCTGGCTGGCCCCGGGTGCTGCAGCTTCGTGTGTGTGTGTGTGTGTGTGTGTGTGTGTGTGTGTGTGTGTGTGTGTGTGTGTGTGTGTGTGCGTGCGCACGCGTATGACGGGACGGGGCCAAGAAGGCTGCAGCCCGACCCGGCACCAGGCATCCTGGTGGATGCCTGGTGGATGCCTGGCCCGTTTGTTCTATTTCCTTACTCACACGCAGGGTATTCCTGGGAAATGGCCGACAGAAGCAATTCCACGAAGGCATACAAAATTCTTACTTATAATCAGGGAGAGAGGAAGGGACAGGGAGAGAGCGGACCTAAGGGATAGGAAAGGACAGAGGCCCGTGGGGAGGTGACTGGCTGTGGCTAGAGGCCGCTTGGTCCCCACTAGCTCCCAGCCTCTCAGCCTGCAGCCAGGGTGACAGAGGAGAAGGTACGAGCAGTTACTCTGCGTCTCTCCCCAGGAAGGAGGCCGCTCCCAGGGGCCGGAGCAGTATCACCCTGGGGAGGCCGCTCGCCTCACTTGTGGCCAGAGTTCGATCCTCGGCACCCCACAGGGTCCCCTGAGCACCACCAAGTGTGGCCCCCAAACCAAATGAAGAAAACAAGAGAGGCCAGAGCGCTAGCACAGTGGGTAGGGTGGGGGGCGTTTGCCATGCACGAGGTCGACTCAGGTTCGGTCCCTGGCATCCCTTATGGTCCCCTGAGCACCACGGGGAGTGATTCCTGAGTGCAGAGCCAGGAGTAACCCCTGAGCATCGCATCACTGGGTGTGACCCAAAAAGAAAAAAAAAGAAGAAAAAAAGAAAGAAAAGGAAACAAAGAAAACAGGAGGACATCTCCCAGACGTGGGGAGTCCAAAGCATCGTGGAGGTTCCCAATGTGCCCGTCCCCCCCTTAAGGTCAGGTTGGAGGCGCTCCAACTGGACACCAGCTGGGCTGTGTGCGGCCTGGCCAACTGGCTCAGCCATCTGACAAATGAGTTTCCTCAATGACAGAAGCATGAGAAATGGCTGTTCCGTGTTACACTGATGCCCACAGCAAAAGAGGGCATACAAAATAAATCACTGAAGAACCAAGCTTTAAGCCATGCTGTGGACGCTCCCAAGGCCGGTGCATCGATCAGGCTCCTGGAATCAGGTATGGATTAATCCCCGCCCTGTGCAGAGGAAACTGCTCGTGGCAGAACCAGCAAACGTGGTGCAAAATCTGCCACATGGTTTCCAGAGCGCCTCAACTCGGACTCTTCATTCCCCACTGTCTCTAAGCACTCACACTACGCCTTAAGTACGGTAACATTTGATCGATTGACTAACAAAACTACTTCCAAGCAGCTGAAACGGAATGAACAGGACAAGGGGGGCCAAGCAGGCAGGGTGTGTGCCTTGCACACAGTGACCCAGGTTTGATTCCCAACATGGTCCTCGGAGCACCTCCAGGAGTGCAGAGTAAGGGGTAAACCCCTGAGCACTGCCAGGTGTGGCCCAAAAACAAACCAAAGGGGGGGGAAAATGGTCAGGATGAGTGAGCTCAAGAAGGATTGGAACAAAGTGAGACTAGAAAACACAGACCACATCTGTCGATTTAAAAATATCCCTTTCCGGGGCTGGAGCAATAGTACAGCGGGTAGGGTGTTTGCCTTGCACTCAGCCGACCCAGGTTCGATTCCCAGCATCCCATATGGTCCCCCGAGCACAACCAGGAGTAATTCCTGAGTGAAGAGCCAGGAGTAACCCCTGTGCATCGCCAGGTGTGACCCAAAAAGCAAAAAATGAAATAAAATAAAATAAAATAATATCCCTTTCAAGGCTGGAGACGACAGTGGCAAGGGGTCCTGCCTTGCATGCGCCGGACCGGGGTTCAAGTCCCGGCACCCCATATAGTTCTCAGAGCACTGCCAGGAGTGATTCCTGAGCACAAAGCCACCAGGAATAAGTGGAGGGTGGCTCCCAAACAAAAATCCCCTTCCGGTGAAGGACCTGATGAGGAAGTTCCACAAACTCCTTTTGACAAAGTTATTTTGAGCCCATCAATGAAAGCTAAACTTTTACTCTGGAGAGCTGCTCTGGTTTTGAAAAAATAAATACTGGAGTATTGATGTCAGAAATATCTTTTTCACATCTTTATTCTTCAAGCTTCATGTCAAGTTACAAATAAATAGTCCATACCACGTCGCTATTCGGTTATGGTGTATACACTTCTCCGGGCAGAAAACAGCAATGACCAAGGATACACAGAACAGAAACAGTGACTAGCCATGGCAGAGCACAGGAAGGCTGGGCTCTAACTCAGCGTGGGCCCGTGGTACTAAGTGAATCCCTTTCAACACACCACATTTCCTTATAAAAGGAAGACACACCACTACCACCACCACCACCACACACACACACACACACACACACACACACACACACACACACACAGTTTTTAGAAATTCTAAATTGTATCACCAGGACTCATTGTTTAAAAACCAAATCTTATGTATTTATTTTGCAGCAAACGAAACACTACTCCAAATAATTGGTTTTGAAATACTACTGAGAAAAATGTGAAGCATTCAAAGTCATGGATTACCAAAGCCATTAAAAACATAGTGGGGCCGGAGAAATAGCACAGTGAGTAGGGTATTTGCCTTGCACAATCCAGGTTCAATCCCCAGCATCCCATATGGTTCCCCCGAGCACTGCCAGGAGTAATTCTTCCGTGCAGAGCCAGGAGTAACTAACTCCTGGGCATCACTGGGTGTGACCCAAAAAGAAGGAAAAAAAAAAAACAAGAAGTAGTACTTGAAAGCAAATACCACTGTTTTGTTGTCAGTAAAAAGAGGGTTATTTTCCCCCCTTAAAGTTTATTTTTGGGGTGTTGGACCATACCTGGCAGTACTTGAAGGGGGAGGGGGAATAAGGGCAGGCGGGTCCAGTACTAGGGGCCAAACCCAGACTCCCACATGAAAACAAGCATTCAGCCTTTTGAGCCCTCTGCACCCAGAAAGCAGGAAACGAGGGTGGAGAGACGGTAGAGGTAGTCACCAATCCACGTGCTACAAACTGATCAACTGACTCTTAACAGGAGAGTATTAAATACTGCTTCTACAGTCAGGGAGAGAGTTTAAAGGCTCAAGTTCATTCTCTTGCCTGCTGGGTCCTGGGTTCAAATCCTCCCAGAGCGGGGGCTGGAGCAATAGCACAGCGGGTAGGGCATTTGCCTTGCACTCGGCCAACCCGGGTTCGATTCCCAGCATCCCATATGGTCCCCTGAGCACCGCCAGGGGTAATTCCTGAGTGTAGAGCCAGGAGTAACCCCTGTGCATCGCCGGGTGTGACCCAAAAAGCAAAAAAAACAAAAAACAACAAAAATATCCTCCCAGAGCAGACCCCAATATCCTCCAGGTGTGGCCCCCAAACAAAAGAGACAACATTCTCCCTGTAGCTTCTTTCCAGAAAAAAACAAGTTCACAGGAACCACTTTAAAAAAAGATCACTAGTCTATTTTTCAGATGTTTTGTATTTAACATAGCAATTTCCTTTGCAATGCCTCAATGTTTTCCTCCCCAAATACCTTTAGTTCAAACATTTTTGAGAATTACACTTGCAGCGTTGTTTCATTTAATGTTCAAAAATAAAATAAAATCAACCAACATTTTCCTTACCAACAGATAATACTAAGTGATATGTATTCAAGTCATTTAAGATGATGTGGGTGAAAACAGTAATAACTTGTTGGCAAGAGAATTCTCATTTAAGATTTCCGCTCTAGGCCTGATTGTTGGGGGGAAATTCCAAACAATAATAGTGAGTTCTCTACTGAAATATTGAATGTATTCTAAGTATAGAGAGAATAAAGTGAAGATCATTAGCAATTTAGGTGGGGGGTGGGGTGGGAGGGGCGTATACTGGGGTTCTTGGTGGTGGAACATGTGCTGTGGTGAAGGGATGGGGGTTCAATCATTATATGACTGAGACTTAAACCTGAAAGCTTTGCATTTTTTTCACGGTGATTCACTAAAATAAAAATTAAAATTAAAAAAAAAAAAAGATTTCCACTCTAGAACTGACACGTATTTTTAAGACTCAAATGACTAAAATACTGGAGAAGGATCCACACTAGCTGCAGACTAGACAAACCAACGTTTCTAAAGACGCTTCTGAAAAGGACTGAGTACACTGGTAAGCTGCGAGTTCCTCTGCTTGAGCTCATGGAGCACTGATTACCGGCTCCTCTCAACACTTTTTGTAAATAGTTAACAACGAAATGATTTGATCCAGGGATGTAGGACTGAGAGGGAAAATACATTCCCTCTATTCATGGAATCTGGGGTTCTATCCCTGGCAACACACAAACACATAATCTTTTAAAACCAAACAATTATCACACACATACACACCCTTTTGAAACTATCCTCTCACACCCACCCTTTTGAAACAATCTCTCTCTCTCTCTCTCTCTCTCTCTCTCACACACACACACACACACACACGCAAAACCTTTTGAAACTGAATTATCCTAAATACAATGTAATATTAACAAATTCTCTCTGCCCACCCCAATTTTTACATCATGATAGTAGTCCCATCTCATTTCTTTCCTATTTTCATCCCCCTTAGTAATTTTTCTAGGTTTTACGAATTTAAAGCATTCAGAACAATATAAACATAATACAAAGACGCTCTAAACCAAACATCATATTGCGACAGGATCTGTCAATGTGGTCAGATGATCAGGCTCGAGGTCAACACACCCACGGACACTCTGCAGATCTCCTTCCACACCTTTTCATGCTTTCTTTGGGCCTCTTGCCTGATGTTTAAAACGAGGACCTAGTTCAAACAAGGCGGAGTTCAGCAATGGGTTTGCTCCAGATACACCAAAGGACATGAAAATTTCTCATTTGCTTGTTTGGGGACCATACCCAGGTGGGCTACGGGCTTACTCCTGGTGCCAAAGGTCAAACTTGGGCTGGCAGCATGTAAGGCAAGGGCCTTACCCACTGTACTATCTTTCTGGCCCGCAGTAATTTTTGACAATCTTGATTTGATACTGCAGGAAGTACAGGATCACTCCTGATAATGCTTGAGTAACAGACAAGCAATATGCACATGTAAAGAGTATGTATCATCTACAGCAGGCTTCTGAGAAGAGGCCCTCCCAGCTGCAAGGAAGGGTCCACATGGACGTGCCTTATAAACTAAGCTTGAACGATGGTTAGAAACATTCCAAATTATTTCATTTTTCAGTGTAGGAAGGTGAGAGAAGGCAGTGGGTGCTCTGGGCTACATTCACCAGTGCTCAAGGGCTAAGTCCCAGCTCAGTGCTCAGGCTGACTTTTGGCAGTGCCTGGGGGGCCAATGAAATGATAAGAATATAAGGTTAAGTGTCTTACCCCCTGTGGCCCCGTGGCCGGGGTAGTAGCAGATGGTCAGAACCGTAAATGCAAACCTTCACCAATTCTTTTGCCCCAAGCACTGCTGGGTTTCGTCCTGGGAGCCCCGGGCACTGCACTGCTGGGCCCAAACACTGACCTGGTCGGCCCCGTTGGTCCAGTGCGTTGAGGGCAGCCCCAGGGAACCTGACACAGCTGAGAACCCTGCTTCCTGCACACACCAGATTTCCAAGCCAACAAAAAAAACCCTAGCATGAAATGACCCTACTCTGAACCTAGGGACCAGGGGTGTGACTCAAATGTACGAGCATCTTGTATATGTATGCCCCCCCCAGCCCGTTCCCACAAAAACATTAAAATGAGAAAAGCCGGGTAGGGGATGAGGGTAGAAGAGAGTATTACGGGACAATTTTCCATGACTGATGTATCAAATACAGACAACTCAATATTCTTAATGGTCAATGAAGTAAGAGAAGTTTCGATGTTTTGTTTTTAAAAGCCCCCCTCCCTTTCAGAATCACTTCCACTTCACCCCGGATTCTTTTGTGGCTTCAATAGTCACCTAGAGGACCAAGCATTCTGATGGTAACCTCAATTAGCCATGGTTGCTGTGTCTGCCCCTAAACTACATACGAGCGCAAGCGCATTATCTCATGCAGTACCAACCACACTTGCTAGGTAAAAAAAAAAACAAAAAACAAAAAAAAAGAAGCTTCCAGTCATATATACAGTCACAAGGTCTCGCTTTCTTAAAACATAAGTGTGGGTATATTTATTTCTCTCAAATGCATACAGGACAATAATTACAGAGCAACAAATCTTTTGTTCAACAATGATTTGATTTATAAGCATTTGAAATTTACATAATTTCACATCCTTGCATTTTTTTAAATACAGTAAGTAAAAAAGCCCCTCCCCCCAATAACCAATTTTTTTTTATATTTCCTTTGTAATCCCTCTATACATCCAAACTTTTAAAAAGTTACAAACTGAACATTATACAGAACATAGAAATCATGTCTTAAAAACTGAGGTCTTAGGAGTACTGTTTGTTCCCCAGCGGGATTCAGAGTCCTCATGCTGACGAGTGCAGTCCTGGGTGGGTGGCCACCTGGAGGGGGAAGAAAGAAGAGACAGACACGAGTTTGCTGTCTTAATCGTTTACTAATCCTGTCAGTTAGAAACGGTGACGCCGTGAGAAGTAACAGCTTAGGTTAAATAGAAGGAACGAGTGTGCCTCACAGACGGAGACGTGCATTTCAAGTATTTTCCTGTTTGCTCCGAGCTCCCTGCAGCAGCGGCGGCTGGCGGCGGGCCGGCCGTCCCTCCGGCCGTCACTTCCTCCCGTACATGCGCTCAATGTCCGCCTGGTAATGGGTTTTCAGCTCTTTGCGCTTCAGTTTGAAGGCGTCCGTCACGAGGCCGGTCTCAGGGGTCCACGGTTCGGGGCTCAAACGGATTTTTACAGGTATTTCAAACTTTTCCAGACTTGCTGAGATGGTGGAGAGGAAGGGGGAGAAAAAAGGAGTGAACACACGGGCCTGAAGGTTGTGCAATTAGAATTCTTAACAAGCAGCGTAAGTTTTAATAATTCACAGCTAATAGTATATCCCGTAATAATAGGCTGCGAGGCTAAAGGGGCAGGCTTTGCTTTCATACTACACACACACACACACACACACACACACACACACACACACACACAGAGGCCACAGCAGCTGTAACACTTCCCCTGTACGTGGCCAACCCAGGTTTGATCCCTGGCACCCCGTCAGGTGTAGCCCCGAAACAAAATCAAAACCCAAAAAAGGACACATATATAACTCCGAACACATGATATTTATGTGCAGGCTAAGGAGGACACATATCACACTGTCAACTGCACCCCGTCTCTACGAGGCCCAGGACGCAGGATCAAGGGAAAAGGAGTGTCTTCCTAAAATTATTGTTAGTATTTGCTTTGGGGCCACATCTGTGGTGCTCGGGGCTTACTCCTGGCTGTGTCAGGGATCAGCCCCAGGGGCGATCACAGGGCCAGGATGCCCGCAGGGCCGCTGTGTCTAAGGCAAGCACCTCGCCAGCCATGTTCTCTGTCCAGCCCAAGGGGATGTCACCTTTGCTGCGGGACAGAATACCCACGGAGAAAGGCGGAGCCCACTCAAGGGACTGTGCGTCACCTTCTGGGCCAAGCTGGCTGATGTTTTCCATCGTTCCCCACACCCATCGTGTCACTTTGCGGAGTCTGGCCTGTGACTGTGACTCTGCGGGAATTAACTGGGTGACGGGCACAGCAGGGGAGGCAACTACGGGAAGTCTTAGGCATTCATCAGCGTAGGCCAGAGCGCCCAGCAAGTCAGATACCCACGAACACACTGACAGCTGCCGTGTGAGTCCATGAAACCGCGTTCACTGGTGGGGGGTGCGGCTATCGGGACGTTAAACCTCAGGCCGCTCTGGAGCTTTTACTCGGCCCTTAAGTCTATACTCCAGTTATTTTATACGAAGAAAACGATCCTGGACAATCGAGGCGTGTCTGGTTCAATCACCTGAAAAGCCTTAAGACCAGATCTGAGGCTGCCAGGCACGTCTTGGTCCCCGAGCTCAGCCCAGCCTCCTGCCAGCCTGCCCGAGTTTCTGACTCTCCCTCGCCACCTGCCAGTGAGCCCAGGAACCCGTCTGTCCATTGCTTAACACACACTCCTGCTGACTCCGTTTCTCCTGCTTCGAAACTAACAGATCTTTCTTGAGAATCAAACTGGATCTTTCCCCCATCGCAGGCAAAAGTTAACAGAACGGATTAAGGAGCAGAGCTAAAGGGTCACATCTTTGTGACTTGGATTAGACAGTGTTTTACCAGAGATGACATTAAATGCACAAGTACAAAACTATTATCTGTATCTTAAGCTGCTGGCCTTGCAGAAAACACTGAGAAACCACCTGATGTATCTGGTGTCTAGAACAGACAAACGCAAACCAAAACCAAAGTGAGACACCACGCCCCTCACCGTCTAGATGGAAGAGACCCATGACCACTGGGCAGAGGTAAAGAAACGGAACCCCTCCTAGACGCTGATGGCAATGAAACATTGTGCCAAGGTTTCAAAAAAGTCTCGGTACTATTTGGAAGAAAATATTCTGGTAGTTCCTTCTTTTTAAAAACAAATTTTTTTAATTGAACCACCAGGAGAGCCACAGCTACAAAGCTGGTCATGACTGGGTTTCAGTCACATAGTGTCCCAACACCCGTCCCTTCACCAGTGTACATTTCCCACCACCAATGTCCCCAGTCTCCTACCCCCTGGCAGTTTAAGACGGTCAACATAAGCAGAAGCTGGGTATAAAGTCCTAAGGCCCACTCCTAGATATGACACAGGAGAAACTGGGATGTGCAGTCAAAAACCGGTGTCTTCCCTGAGTGGGCACACAACAATGAGATATATGGGGACCTAGCTGGCCTTAAAAGATACTGGAACATGGACAAACGCGACACGGAGGAGGAAGGAAGAACGGACGGCTACGGGGTACTCTGTGGAAGGGGCTTGACACCGCACAGAACAGAGTCTCTGGTTCTCCTTATGCACAACCCCCAGGTGGGCAAAGCTAGAGACCCACATCCCGGGGCGTTGGGGAGTGATGTTAATAGGCGCAAGAGTTCTTCCTGGGGTGACGACAATGTCCTGAAGCTGTGATGACAGTTGTACAATTCAGCATATAGATTAAAAACTAACGGAATACATTACGCGGCTGAGTAATGTGATTCACATGCATCACATGTGAATTATATCTCAGTAGAGCTGCTAAAATATGCAGGAAAACATTTTTTTAATGGAAAGCGTGTGAATCCACAATTATGCTTACTGATTCATCTTTCCAACGTACTCAGAAATTACATAGGTTCCTAATGGTACTCATCAGTCCATTCAATTTACCACCAGTCCAAGGTTATTTCTATGCTGGGAAGGGAACGGTCTTCAAGGTGACATTCTAGCAAGCATAACTGTAACTGAAGTGGAGGGTCAGAATGATTCCATCTGGTTAGATGGAAATTGGCATGTTTCTGCCTCGCATGACAAGGAGAATAAAATGCACACTCGGGGCGTGGAGCAATAGAACAGCGGCTAGGGCATTTGTCTTGCATGTTGGCTGACCCCGGCTTGATCCCTGGCATCCCAGCACTGCCATGAGTATTTCCTGAGTGCAGGGCTGGGAGTAACCCCCTGAGTATTGCCAGGTGTGGCCCATAAAGCAAAACAATAAATAAAAATAAATTTAAAAATACAATGCATACTTACATTCTAAGGCCGATGACTCAAGGCACAGGTGCTGTGACTAATCCCCTCACGCTAGACTACTCTGCCTCTCCCACAGAAAGGCAGCCACGGAACACGTCAGGACAGCCAGCGCCCAGCACCATTAACGTGCAGGATGCTCCAAGCCTGCTGGCTGGACTCTGCCGGGGATGGCCAGGGAGCGTCCCCGGGCCCTGGGCACCAAGGAGGGGGTGGCAGTGGGTGGCCGGGGTCGGGGGCTGGGGAAAGGCCAACCCGCTCCAGGGAGACAAGAACATCCTGGCACTTGGTCTCTCCGTCTCCCAGGGGTAGACGGCCGGCAGAGGGGTTTGGAAACAACCTGCCTAAGACCGTTCAACTCCCCGGGAAGGAAGACGCTTTGCGAGCGAGGCAGGACGCCCGGCAGGAGACTCACGCACCTGAAGTAGCAGCTTCAGAAAGCACCTTCAGGACCTCGTTCTCCATCTCGCAGCTGTTGCACAGCTCCTCCCACGTGCCCTTCAGCCCCTTCTTCCGTGCCAGCTCCGTCAGCTCCTTCTGGTTTGGCACGACAAAGCCGATGACATAGGAATGGTAACTGAAACACAGGCAGGACCCGGGCTCAGGAACCAGGGGGCGCACACCAGGCCAGCTCCCGGGGACCCCAAGACGGTGAGCTAGTCACCCACACGTGACTAGCCCAGAGAAAGGACCCCAGGGGTGCTTCGTACACGCCAGGCTGAGCCGACACCACCCCCTCTGCCAGCTAATCCCCCCAGATTGCCCCGTGTCGGACAGAGCTCACGGCCTAAGTAAATCTTGACATGTCCCGATTTCAACCATTAATGGTGCCATAGAAACTACCAGAAAATTCAGTGTAGAAAAAAGGTCAAGCAAAAGCAAAAGCTAATATAAATCAGAATTTGCACCCAGAGAAATATGGCAGCAAAGGAGTCAAGCAATGACGTTCCCTCCCCCTCACTGACAGGAGAGCGTGAACACGCCCGCCACAGAGCGCCCGGGCCGCACTGGCAGGATCACCAGGATCATCCAGGACCACCCGAGCAAAAGCCGGACCCCCAGCACGGCCAAAGGAAAGCTGTCCAGGCTGATTACAGGCCAGGCGCATTTCCAATCACCGGAGTGACTTGGACTATATCTTAAAGGCTTTCCAAACCGCATCTGTGGATCTGTTTTACCTTAATGATCATCAACTGTAGTAGAAAAAAATCCCGAGACCCATCAGATGAACGGATCGCAAATTAACTGCGGAGAATAATCACCCCACACGGTGCCGTTAGGGAACCGCCAACACACTTCCCAAGAAGTCATCTCTGGTCCCTGAAAATCCCCTCCAAGGGGCTGGAGACGCGCCCCGTCAGTCAGGAGCAGGTCCTCAGGCCCGGCCAGGCTCCCTGGTGACCCACCAGGACCGGGGCGACCCGAGACACGCCCCGAGCACTGGGCTGGGGTGCGAGGGAAACCGAGGGGCAATTCTGCCTTTCAGCCCCTTCCAACCACAGACAGAAGGTTGGAGTACAACGAAGCAGCGAACACGACCCCCAGGAGAGGCGGGCAGGTGAGGCATCCCAGAGGGAACTGGCTCAGCACTGGGAAGAAGGGCTACTCCCAGAGGGGACAGACAGGAGGAAAGTTCGAGAATGAAGGCCCAGAAGGCCCCTCCCCCCACCACCGGAGCAGGAACTCTACTTCCTTACCTGTTCGCATAAGCGCAAATGTTGTCTATGAGGGAGAGATTCTTCAGAGCTGCCTCGACTTTCCCCAGAGAAACGTATTCGCCAGCCTGGAGTTTCACAAGGTCCTTTTTACGATCTGCACACGACAGCCAGAGAGGGAGGGGACATCCAAGGAGGAGCCGTTAGGGACAGCTTCAGCACCTGCCCACCGGGCCACTCGGCGACTGAATTCCTGACAACCGCTCAAATGAAGTCAAAGTCTTCCCTCTTTTCCCATCACTGTCACAGTCATCAGTTGCTCGTCAATTTGTTGGTGCGGGCACCAGTAACATCTCCATTGTGAGACTTGTTGTTACTGTTTTTTGGCATATCGAAGACACCACGGGGAGCTTGCCAGGCTCTGCCGTGCCATTAACATCTCTATTTGAATTGGAAAACTAATTCTGTCATGAGCGCTGATCCCGGGAGCCTTCAGCGCAGGACGGGGAGGCTGCAGAGTCAGGGTCCCTCCATCCCTCCCACACCACCGGCCCTCGGGCAGCCTCGCCCTCCTGCCTATCTGCAAAGCGGGGCCGCCTGGGCAGGCCCGACCTCTGGGCCTCCTGCAGGAGGGACCGAAGGCCACGAGGCTGGGGCTGGAGGCCAGACACAGCTGTGGGGGGAGGGGAAATGGGCTGGGAAACTCGGCAGTCAGTGACCACACGGTGGCAGCAGAAAGGGCCGGGCCAGCGGCGCTGTGGGGCGTGACTGGAACTGTCACTCACCGACAGAGAACAGGGGAAGGGGCCCCTTCTAAACAGAACCCGCCGCCCAGCCCCCGGCCCCCAGCATGTTCAGCCTGGCTGTGTGTGAGACGGAGTGCCAGACTGGGTGGCGGACGGGGGCCATGCCACGATCCACACCTGTGCGCGCTCCGCCCGGCCCATAGGGACCGAGTGACCCATGACATGGCACGGGACGGTTGGGCTGAGCACGCTCTGGCCCACGGCCTCGAGATGCCGAAGCATTCACCAAACATCTAGGCGGGGAGACAGTACGGGGAAGGCGAGGTGTCTGTCCTGCACGCAGCTGACCCTGGTTCAACCCCCAGCTACACTCGGGATCCCCTGAAAGCCACCAGGGCTGACGCCGAGTACAAAGCAAGAGGCCTCGCGGAGAGCCAAGTGGGCCCCCAAACCAGAAAAAACAAAACAGAGGATTCACACAAACGAATCTACCGGGTCAAGAGTGACCCTTGCTCCGTTCTGTGTCCACGTGTGTTCAGGAGCTATCCCTGGTACCACAAGGTGCCAAGGCCCTGGAGCTGACCCGGACGGGCCTCTGCATGGCCTCCCTTCGAAGGAGGACTTTAGATTCTGTTTAAGGGCCACACCCAGCAGTGCTCAGGGCTGGCTTCTGGCTCTGTGATCA
This sequence comes from Sorex araneus, assembly GCF_027595985.1. Lineage (NCBI taxonomy): Eukaryota > Metazoa > Chordata > Mammalia > Eulipotyphla > Soricidae > Sorex > Sorex araneus. The sequence continues at coordinate 256,329,645 of NC_073313.1, read as the reverse complement.
GGGAACTATAAGGGGCGCCGGAGATCAAAGCCGGACCCACCGCCCGCAAGGCAAACACCGTATCTGCTCTACTACCTGGCCCCCCAAGGATGATTTTTTTTTTAAGGGTATCTAACAGAAATTATGAATACCACTGTTATCGACTACTATGAGATCACATAATGCTTGTCTTAAAAATCCTAACATCTCTGTTATAAATTACATTTCCCATCTTTCATGCAAGAGACTGTGCCAACATCATGGACAGGTATCTTCATGTCATCAAACAGCTTCTCTAAATACTCCATATCTCTTCTGCCCAACTTCACCAGTGCCCCTTCTCTAAGCGGAACACGGGAACTCACCAATGATCTTTAGACAACCATCAGGGTCGAATTCCCCAATGTCTCCAGTACAGAGCCACCTCTGACCATTCTCATCTTCAAAGAAATCAGCTTTTGTTTTCGCTTCATTTTTGTAGTATCCCATTGTTACATTTGGGCCACCAATAAGAATTTCACCTCTGGGGTGTGGTTTATCAGTATTAAAGTATCCACCTTAAAAAAAAAATAAACAAAGTAAGTCGCAGTTACAACATTTATTTCTATATGAAAAATCTCTATTACTTTCTAAATAAGGAAATCTCATTTTAATTCAATCAGTTTCTTAAAGGAAGCAAGGCAGGTACTACTAGTAAGAGACTCGTCAAATACAGGGAGGTACACAATTGCAGTTGCTTAACCCAAAGCAGTTCGGATTCTAAACTACTGATCAATGATGCTACCAATATCTTCCATCTACTGTATAAAATAATCACAAATACCACAGAGGTGAATTCCATTAACAATAATTATCGTAACAATTTTGATTAGTTTTGTCTGGGGGCCACTCCCCGCTGACCCCAAGGGGTGACTCCTGACTTCCCAGGAATCACTCCTGGTGGTCTCAGGGGACCACAAGGGGTGCCAGGGATCACCTGACCTGCCATACTATAGCTCTGATCCCTTACTTAAAAACAAATCTCTGTACGAAACCAAATTACTACTTTAGAAAGTTTAGTTCTTAGTATTTCAAAATGAATCTTGGTTATTTCTTTAAAAATGAATCCTATTTACTGCATAATCTCATGAATTCTGCTGCAAGCCATACAATGAGACCCAAATGTTCAAATCTATTATTTTCATTTCTTTTTATCTCCTTTTTTTCAAGCCACAGAGTCTTTTGTTTTTTGGGCCACATCCAGCTGTGCTCGGGGCTTACTCCTGGCGGGCTCTGGGTCCAACAGGTGTGCCAGGGATCGAACCTGCGTCAGACATGTTCAAGGAAGACACGTTTCTCTGGACCCACATCAAAAAATATCAATCCTTACTTTGTAAGAGAGAAAAGTGCATCTTAGTAATTTAACATGACTAGGAACTAATAGTATCAGCTGTTTTCATTTCTACAGCATCAACAGCAGCCTGCCATGAAATAACTGTGAATTTCCCTCTCTGTGATTATGCGTTAACGCCCAGGGGATAAAGAGAAAAGAAATTAAAAAATCTTTTATAGGAGCAGTTTATAAAAATAAGTGTTCTGATTTTGCATCTAGAAGAGTTATGATCACTCCTAATTCACATTTAAGAAAATGTGAAACTCCCTTCAAATTATAATTCCCACAAATGACTTTTAAAACAAGCAAAATATACAAGACATAGATAAAATACTTCTATTATTAAAAAACTGAGAAGTTACAGGCAATTTTGTTTTAAAATACAGATTGAGTTCAGAGGTAGAAAATGCCATCAGTTAGCGCTCGCGGGGGAAACAGGGTCTCACCTTCCTCCCAGTTCTTTAGCTTAATTTCACAGCAGACTAGCGGAGCTCCCACTCTGCCGGTGTTGTAGTCCCACACTGAGAGCAAACGAGAAACGGCAGTTATAATGGCTAGCATATTTTTCTAAGTGACCGGAAAATGACTGACTCATCCCCACGCGTAGACACCCTCCCAGCAGAGGCTGCAGACGGGGTCCTGCCAGCCGTGTGGCCCCTTAACCACCAAGACACCTTATCTGCAAGTGTGCAACCTGCAGCTGCCGTCTCCGCGTAAGGGGCCCCTTGCTCCGCCCCCCCCCTCCCCGGTCCCTGACCCAGGACAATATCTTATCACTCCCTGGAAGTAGCTGCCTGGTGTTCAGGTCGGGAGCCCCTATCTGAAAGGACAAGGAGCTTCGGTATTTAGAACCACCTCCGCTGGCGAGGCTGGAGAGCACTATAGCACGGACACTGCGCCTGCTCTCCTCAGTCCCGTGCGGGTTCTAGAAAGCACTCCTCAGCCTGCGGTCACAGCAACAAACTCTGAAAGGCGAACTCTCGACTCTCCCTCCACTTCTGAATTTGACTCTGATCACTGTCACTGTATCACTCCTTGCTCATCAATTTGCTGGAGCGGGCACCAGTAACATCTCCATTGTGAGACTTGTTGTTACTGTTTTTGGCATATCGAATATGCCATGGGAGCTTTCCAGGCTCTGTTGTGCGGACGAGGTACTCTCGGTAGCTTGCCGAGCTCTCCAAGAGGGACAAAGGAATCGAACTCGGGTCGGCCGCGTGCAACGCAAACGCCCTACCTGCTGTGCTATCGCTCCAGCCTGTAAAATAATATATTATTATATATAACCACTAATAATAATAATGTTGAAATGGCTAACGGGCTCTCGGGAAGCAAAGTCAAAAGCCCTGACAGGCCGGAAGGGAAGAGAGTCAGGATGAAACGTCAGTGCCGCCGCCCCTCAGTGAAACTCCCTTCAAAGCGTTTCCAGTGTGGAACTCGAGAGCCAGCCCCAGGTTTAGGCTGAAGCATGAGCCGTGCAGGCGGCAGAGCCCAGCTGAGCCCTGGCATGATGGGGTCACTCCTGAGTCACCCCAAGGGGTGCTAAATGCGGGTCCCCACAAACCCAGACTTTGTGTGGATACAGTCTTGATTGATTTGTTTGGGGGCTGCATCTGGCGGTGCTCCAGGCTGACTCAGGGCTCTGCACTCAAGAATCTCTCCTGGCGGGGCTTAGGGGACCACACGGGATGCCTGGGCCGACCACAGGCAAGGCAAGCGCCCTCCTGCTGGACATCCTATCGCTCTGTCCCCGGAGTCGGAAACATTCTTCAACAGCCAGACAAACGTGCTCATTTTCTGATACAAACGGAAATCTTAAGTAACGGATGGAGGAAACAATGACGCTCAAAACTAGAACTTCCAGAACGTCGCTTTGATACTTCATGCCATAACGTAACGTCAACAGCCCTGGGTGACCCACTGGCGAGGAGAGCACCCCCTGCAGTCTGCCTACGAAGGACCCCCAGCGCTTGGGGGAACCAGGACGACCCCGCGACGCCAACACTCGCGCTGCTCCTCTACGGAGCTGAGGGAACGGCCCGAGGCCCCGTCCCCTCGCTACCTTCGGTGATGGTGCCGGCCCCGCACGACTCCGTGAGCCCGTAGCCCTGGCCCACGGAGCAGCAGAAACAGATGTTCATGAACCGCTGCGTGGTCGCGGACAGCGGGGCACCGCCACACAAGAGCAGCCGCGTGTTTCCACCCAGCAGGCTCCGAACTTTCCGGAAAACGAAGCTTTAAAAGAGAAGAAAACAGAATGAATGAGAAGCACGGGTTTCAGGGCCTGCACGGATCTTCCCAGTCCTTTCGTTTCAGCCTGGGCCCACCTTCAGCAGTGCTCAGGAGCACCCCCCGGTTCACAGAGCTCAGGGATACTTCTGGGGGTTGTGGGGGAGAGGGGTGCTGGAGCTCGAACCCAGGAGCCAGCAGCGAGCCTTCCCTCAGGCTCTCATCTCTCAACTGTGAGGTTGAATAAATCAGTCACCCACCACCACACATCCGGGAATTCTCTTGATGGCCCTTTTTTGTGTCTTACATTTTTTGAACTTCCAACAAATCAATATGATTTTTCTTAAAAACTTTTTAAGTCTATTTCAATTTTCAATTGTCAGGCATCATTTTAAACCATGAAAAACCTTCGCCAGGTTTTTTGAGAGCCTTATGTAACTACAAAAGCATATGCTATATATACCGTACGGTAATACGGGAGGGGAGAGAGAGGCCAGTCTGTGGTAAAACTGACTACCGTAATGGAGAAAGGAAGCGTTTCATCACACCTGCCTTATTATTTACCCTGAGCCAGTTCTCAAAACAGTTATAACCGTGTGTCCACAAAACATAAGCACGTTATCAAAAACAAAACCGTAAGTGAAGTATTTTAAAACAATAACTGCAATTTAAAAAAAAAATTATTCCTATAGTTACTCTAGATGGGTTTTAAAGGAGTTTCTTTGGCCTTAAAAAGAATGTGTGATGATGATTTTGTTAAGTGGACTCTTAATGTGAACACAACTCCATTATCCAGGACAGGCAGGGACCTGACTTACCGGTCACACAGCGGAGTGCTATAGCCTTTGGAAATCTGCTCCATCTTGTAATTGTACGCCAGGATAAACAGATGACGCTGAAAACTACTCATTTCATTCACTTTATTCATAACATTTTTGTAGATCCGATCCATGATTTCCTAGAGGGGTAGACACACGTCAACGGCGCTCCACCAGCGGCCTCCCCTCTCGAAGCCTCCCCTCTCGGGGCCTCCCAGCCCACAGCGATCGGCACCTGCCCAAGATCTATGACTCTGGTAGCAACAAACTTTTAAAACAGTTGCAATCAGGATGAAAGTCAGGTCACATTTTTAACAGCAGCATATAGATATGTATAGATACTCTTATCTGTAGTCGAGGGGGGAGGGGGCAGCTAAGACGAGGCTCAGCGTAAAGGGCGTGTCACGGGCAGCATAACATGTCTTACGTCTCACGTCTAGGCGAGATTTCTCCCTCCCCACCCAGCTCTCGAACAATCTGCACGGGAAAGGAGCATCTCATACCCTCCTCCCGCCCTCCTGCTACCAGGGGGTCCTGCAAACAACAAACAGGTCCCCGGAGACGGGAGCTCAAGGCTGGAGAGACAGTACAGCTCGCCGGGCGGCTGGAGAGCCGGCACCCCATCCAGCGCCCCGAGCACCGTCAGGGGGACCCTGAAGTGCAGGGCCAGGAGCAGGGCCGAGCACGGCAAGCTGTGTCCCCGCCAAGAAAACAAACTAACTAAATTAAAGGGCGATTGGTGGGAGGGGGGAGGTCCTGTAACGTCGGGCAGGACAGAACGAAGCTGAGGCGAGCCGGGGCGGCTCCTGCAGGGCTGCGAGCCCGGGGCCGCAGGATTCCCTCACACGCCCTGCGGCAGGCGCTCGAGCACCCAGGAAGGCGAGTCCTCACCGGAACAGCGGCCATCAGCGTGGGCTTCAACATGGATGTGTCTCCTTTGCTTCCTTTCTTTATTTTTGACGACTAGCAAGAGAAAACGCAATCAATACGGTGATCCTCGGGTTTTATGTTTTTAAATAATTCCATGGAGTGTTTGGATCAGAACACAAATCATGAACTTGTTTTAGTTGAGACAGCACAGGGCGTGGGGGTGGGGCTGGAGAGACACTCCAGCGGGGGCAGCACTCGCCTCACATGTCTCTGCACACGCCCCACCCGGGCTTGATCCCCAGCGCCCCCTAGGGGCCCCTGAGCACTGCCAGGAGTGATCCCCAAGTGCAGAGCCAGGAGGAAAAGCCCTGAGGGCCGCCAGGGGTGGCCCCCGAGCCAAAGATACTCCCCAAACAAATAGAATTAGAAAAGCACCCAGGAAGCAGCGCTTCGTCCCAAACAGACGAGCACCCCCGCACGGCCCGGCCCGGCCGACAGAAACAGTGTCTGACATAAAGACGGTCTCAGCCGCGTCACTCACCTGATCTGCTAAGGTCTGGGGCGAAGAGTAGCCGATGCGGCACCCGTGAGACAGACAGACGAGCTCCGCACTTAACTCGAGCACGTGGGCCAGCGGCAAGTAGCCGATGTACACATCGTCCTCCCTGCGGGGAACGGGGGTGTCGGGAAGCAGGCCAGAGACGGGCACGCAGCCAGCAGAACACTGCCCCCATGTGTGTGCGTGCCCGCTGTCCGGCACCAGCGCATGCATCCCCGTGCCTGCCGGCGCAGTGACTAGAGAACTGTGCCTCAGTTTCCCCGCCCCGCCCCACTGGAAGCTGCCTTCCAGGGAAAAGTCGGCGGCTGGGCCCAGGGGATCAGCGCCCGACTCTCGCATGATACTGGGGGGCGGGGCCAAGGAGCCCAGGGCCGCCCCGGTGAGTCTGCAGTTCAGGGCTAGGGTCCGAGGATGCAGTTGCTCAGGCCACACCCGGCAGCCAGTGCTCAGGGGCCTTGAGGAGGCAGGGACGGGAGGGGCATGTGGTGATGGAGGTGAAACGGGGGTCCCAGCACTCGGCCGAATATAAAAATGACTGTGGGGTAAAATAATTGAAATGAACAGATGGAAATCAATCAAGGCATAATCTTTGGGGGGGGGGGGCCAGACCTGTGGGTGCAGCCCCACCCCCGCCCCTTGAAAAAACACTTGTGCTTTCAAAGGAAAAAACTACTGTGTATTTTCTATCAGCAAGGCTGGAGATGCAGCTCAGGTGGTAGAGTCTGCCTTGCGTGGGATGCCCTGGGTTAAAGCCCCAGCACGCACGCACGCACGCACACATGCACACACACCCCTGGGTTAAAGCCCCAGCACACACACACACACACACATACACACACAGAGACACACACAGCTCAGGTGGTAGAGAGTCTGCCTTGCATGGGATACCCTGAGTTAAAGCCCCAGCACACACACACACACACACACCCCACAACTGTGGTTAAAGCCCACACACACACACACACACACACACACACACACACACACACACACACACAGCTCAGGTGGTAGAGAGTCTGCCTTGCATGGGATATTCTGAGTTAAAGCCCCAGCACACACACACACACACACACACACACACACACACACACACCCTACAACTGTGGTTAAAGCCCCAACACACACACACACACACACACACACACACAGCTCAGGTGGTAGAGAGTCTGCCTTGCATGGGATACCCTAAGTTAAAGCCCCAGCGCGTGCGCACACACAAACACACACACACACACACACCACTCCCCGCCCACTATAATTTTAATAATTTTAATGTCCTTTTAGCTGAAGGAATTACCCACTGGAAACAGACTCTGAGCTTCACCATGTTAGGCCACACAGCCAAAATGCCCCCGAGTAAGCGCTGGCCACTCCGGATCGGTCAGCTCTGACCTACCCCAGTCGTGGGATCCTCTCCGCCATCCCCGTTATCCCAGCGATGATGTTGCTGTGGGAGATCATAACGCCCTTGGGGAGTCCCGTGGATCCGCTCGTGTACATGATCACCGCGACGTCCAGGGGCAGCGGCCTGCTCTGCGGCGTGCTCTCTGCGGAGCCAAGAGACATGGTCCACAACCCAGCGCTCCTCAGGGAGGCACGGCGGGGAGGGCGTCTGCCTCGCACGCGGCCGACCCAGGTTCGATCCCCGTCACCCCTTACGGTCCCCCAAGTACGACCAGGAGTGAGTCCTGAGTGCAGAGCCAGGAGTAAGCCCTGAGCATCACTGGGTGTGACCCCCCCAAAATAATTCTTTTTTTAATTTCAAGAAAACAACCATTAATCATACGCATACAGGCGTGAAAGACAAAGGAAACAATGCCGGCTCACTGGAAGGGACAAATACGTAATGTTACATTAGACAACCTAGGAGGACTTCCTGCTGAACGGTTCTTTTAGTGAAGAACCAAGTAAGAGGGAGGGGCGGGCGTGGAGTGCCTGGGTTTGAGACTGTCCTAAGCAGGTGACAAGCACGGGTGGGGGGGGGGAACAGGGGAGGGATGGACGGCAGGGCGGGGCGACGCGGCAGGGAATGAAGAGCTGCCCGCTCCACGGCCTCGCCGGAGTGGGAGGCAGGGGCTTGTTCAGTAGACAGCGGCTTCCCGTGTTCTGACAGGATCACTTTAGCCGCCTGTCAGTGGCTCATGGCGGAGGGGAGAGGGGAGGGGGGAGCGCACAGGGCAAGGAGCTTGCCTTGCACGCCGCAGACCCAGGTTCAATCCCCGGCACCTCCTATGGAGCCCTGAGCCCTCCAGGAGTAAGGCTCTTGAGCACAGTCAGGAGTGACCCCTGAGCCCCACTGGGTGCGGCCCAAAAGCAAATAGAAAGAGGCGAAGCTGGGCCAGAGTGATAATACAACAGGTAGGGCATTTGCCTAGCATGCAGCCAACCCGGGTTCGAGCCCCACCATCCCATAGGGTCGCCCGAGCACTTCCAGGAGTGATTCCTGAGTGCAGAACCAGGAGTAGCCACTGTGCATCGCCAGGTGTGACCCAAAAAGCAAAAAAAAAAAAAAAAAAAAGAGGGAAAGTAGTTGTGGGGGGCGGGTCAAAGGCCAAGCTGCCAACAGTCGGGGAGCTACATGAGCCTATGGACAGTCGGCCTGACCGGGTGGGCCGGCTAACGGACACCCGGCTGCTGGAGGGAAGGAAAGCCAGCACCTCGCAGGCGGGTCCTCTGCAATCCACTGTCGGACCCGGCCAGCAGCCCCGCCGATGCCGACTCGCCTTTCTCTGTGGTTCCGGGGCCCACACTAAGGCTCACGTTTTTCTGCCGGGCCCCGGCTGCCCAGAGAAGCCCTCACTCTCCGTGGGGACGGGGAGTCTCCCTGCCTCTAGGGTCTAGTCTCTCGTCTCCAAGTAGCCCGATTACCAGGCAGAGGGAAACCACTGTCCCAAGGCGCCCTCGGTTCCTGCCGCACTCCCAGCCACCGCGGGAAAGCACTCTGACACTCCCTGGGTCACCACGGCTGGCAGTCCCTTGGGGCTAGAAAGCCGCCCTCCCCGCGGCCAGGGAAAGGAGGCTCTGAACCCAGAAGAGGAAGGCGGGCGAGGGTCAGCTGAGCAAGCCGCCTGCCTGCGTGCCTGTATGGAACCCGGAGAAGTTCCGCATGGGAAAAACACGATGACGCGATTTATGAACCTTTAACTCACCCGAAACCAGGGGAAAGGGTATTTTATCATGTGACGGGCACATTAGTTTCAAACATTTCGAACGTTTAATCAATGTTTGCAATTCTTTTAGTTTTTTCTTTTTGGGACGCCCAGCAGTGCTGAGGGGTTACTCCTATCTGCACGCAGGGGTCACTCCTGGCGGTGCTCAGGAGACCGTCCGGGATGCCGGGGACCAAACCCGGATTGGCCGCGTGCAAGGCCAATGCCCGCCCCGCTGGCCTCTCGCTCAAGCCCCCGTAAATTTTCCTTATCCTCCCGCCGTCCCCAGAGCACTCCCCCCTCCCTGTTCGGATGAAGGCCCGGCACACGGCCTGACAGCCGCCCGGAGGGGCCTCGAGCACCGCGGACAGACCTACCCGCGCTGGACTTGGCGCCCAGGGCCTGCACGGCCGCCATGGTGTGCACGATGACGCCCTGCGGGAACTCGGACCACGTGGGAGGCTTCCCGTCCACGGTGATGATGTGCCGCAGGCGCGGGACCAGAGACACGATGTCCTGGGGAGACACAAGCGCCCGTCACGGCCGCGCGGCCGACAGAGCCGGCTCACAGCCCTGCACGGAGACGTGCGGCTTTCTGAACAGCGCCTTGCAAATTAGTAACAAATAAAAAACAACGGGTGGTGGGCATATTTCATTTTTCATCTGCAATACCTGACTGGTGTTTCAGATGAAAAACTCCGGGTCTAAAACGGAACGACAGCACCCGGGGCAGTGGGTGAGCCCCTGTCGATTGGTAAAATCCACCTCAACACTCACTTCCTTACCAAACGGGTGTGCCCCTCATAGGCTGCCAAAGCAACACTGAGCAAATGCCCCTCTTGTACTGTAAGAGGGGCGAGACCCTCCTTGTTCTCAGAGGGGGCCGTCTACAAACCGAAGAAACCCCTTTTCCTGGGGTCTGTAAGCCGCTCTTCTGAAAACTGTGGATAACGCACGACAAGGCTTCTGGATCCTAGCCCATTCTCTCCTTTCCACAGAGAATGAAGAGAGCACCCCGGAACGTCACAAAGGCGGCACGCACAGGTTCTCCCCCGTTGCGGCCCGGCTGCAGAGCCTTGGTGTCACGGGACAGGGCAGGGGACGCGAGCCCTCACCTTCAGCTTGGTCTGCAAGAGCTCCTTGCTGGTGATGATGTTGGTGACCTCAGTTTCATTCAGCCCATGCACGATGGCAGGGCCTCCGAGGGTGGCGTACAGCGTGACAACTGGCGGGGGGAGAAAGGACAGATCAGAGACGGCAGTGAGGAGTGCGCCTTCTCGAAGGAGCAACAGCGCCGGCCTAACCCGCCGGACCCGCGGTTTCTCCAGCAGGGCCTTGCTTTTAACAGCACGCCGCAGATGCTTACAGACCCCCGGGCCACTCGCCAGCTGGTCACCCCAGACTTCCAATGCCAAACTGGAGACTTGGCCTCCCACGGTTTAATAAACCACCGCCCCCACCCCACTCTCCTTCGCCCACGATCAGAGTGTCAACCTACGCTGGAAGTTATACATGAAGCACGCCTGGGCTGCAATCATCCACTCGGCCCGGGTCTCGCAGAAGATGGCGATGTTGGTTTTGGGTTTCTGGCCCAACATCTGCAAGCCATTACCGAAATTACAGGCCCTCACGTAGACATCTTCATAGGAGAGCCAATCATAGTGTCCAAGGATAACCTGACAGAAGAGAAGATGAACAACCGAGTCTTAATCAGGCCTCGACCTTTGATCCCTGCTTACCCGGCACGCGGGCGACACCGCGCTCACGTGAGCCGCAGGACCCTCTGTGAAAGCTGCCACGGTCTCCGATCAGACTGTAAAAAACCAAGCTGCATGCAGACTGACCCCAAGTTTACAGTGCTCTTAAACTATACAGCCCCATTACCATGTCTCCAAAACCGTAAAACCAACTCTGATTCTTGCCAGGAGGCGGGAAGATCACAGGTAAATACTGCCCTCTAGCGCCCTGTCTCATGATGGCCTTGGATTCCTGCAAAGGGCAGCCACACCCATCTCAAGCATCTAACCTTAGGACCCCTTGAGGCACTCCCAGAGCCTAGAGACTTCAGAAGCAGCTCAGCGGGACACAGGAGGGGAGTTACAAGGAAGAAGTTTCCATCCCGTGGACAAGCGTTTAGATACTGCCTCAGTGCCAGAGAACAGACGCGTCCTGAAAAGGCAGGACAGCATGACGTAATACAGATATGTAAATCATGTGGCCAAGCAAGCAAAGCATGCGGCTGATTCAAGTGTAACCGGACCTGAGCTGAGGAATCCTTTGGCCTTCCAGTTAGGGAAGAGAGACTACACTCAGACAACCAGATGTGTGTGGCCAGAGGACCAGCACAGGAGTGACGCCTGCGCAGTCAGGGGCTCAGACAAATCCCAAACCCCCTCCCGCCCCCCCAGTGTGATCTGACCCTGCTGCTCTAGCACGGCCCTGAATCCCAGATCAGATGATGGAACTCGGTTCCCTGGCACAGGAACTTCTCCACCTGGCAAACGCTACGTGAAAGCGCCCTACTCAGATACCCACGCTCGGCTGCCAGTGAGAGCCCTGCTGCGCTCCTGTCCCGCACTGCGAGAGAAATTAGGGAAGCTAGAGCACTTAGCTCTGAGCAGCCCCCGACACCCGAACCCAGATCCCACAGTCTCTCAGGCCCCGCACGGCAGAAGGGTCCCAGGCCAGACTCTGGTCCTCATCGCCCCTCCCCGGGTCCCCTTCCCTTTTTCACAGATGACTCAACAAAGACAGCCCAAAGTCCGGGAAGAATGGAGTTTGAAACTTTTATTCAGTTTTGTCTGGGAGCCACAACTGGCAGTGCTCAGGGCATACTCCTGACTCTGTGCTCAGGGATCGCTCCTGGAATGGAGCTCTGGGGACCAGGTGGGGAGCCCGGACAGAACCCGGGCCAGATGCATCAAACGCCCTACCCACTGAGCTACCACTCTGGTCCCTGGTGTTAGATCCAAACGCCACCCCGGTCTACACCTGCTGAAGGGATCTGGAGAGCGCCCGTCTCTTGGTGCCCATCTCACGCCTTCCGACTCCAAAGCTCGGTGACTCGACCATGACGGCACTGGCAAGTAAAATACCTTCCGAACTGCCTGGGCCGGGACAGCAAGGTCGAGGCAAGCTGGGGCTTGGGGCCTACTCAGGAGATGATCACTCCAAGCCACCCCCACCCCGTCCTCCCCTGTGTGCCCCACCACACGTCTTGTCACCTGCTCCCCGACTGGTTCCAACAACAAAACCTGAGAGAAGAGGGGCTTCTCTGTCCCCCTGTGGCTGGGCGCCACCACAACCCCGAGGTCCTCTAGGGGCTCTTTCAACCTCTCCACCAGAAGCCTCAGGTGTGCGTGTGCGTGTGTGGTGTGTGTACGTGCGCCTGAGTTATTGTGTGTGCGTAACTGATCTGAAACAACTTTGTAAAGGTAAATCGCAGTGCCTTAATCACCTCTCCCTACCCACCGAAGAGCAAACCAAAAACTAACTTTGTAAATCGACTTTAAGGCACTGTGACCCACAAAGCTGCTTCAGACCCACGCCAGTCCCACCTGCAGCAGCTGCCCCCTGCCAAGGCCCCAAACTGCCCCCGGCCCCCAGTCTGACTCTTGAACAGACACGTGTTAAGTGCGGGTGTCTTGCACGGCGAGTAAAACACAAGCCCCTGCCCAATGCGTCTACGCCACATCCGCTTCTGCTCCAGGACCCCCCATGGGACACACGCTCCATCCTCGGTGTCCCTGGAGTATTTTTACCTAGGAGCAATCTGAGTCGGAGATGGTGAATATCCGGACAGGAGGGGTCACGGAGGTGAGTGACAGTGGCTCATGAGAATGAACCTACATGCGGCGCTTCTCGAATCTTCAACAGTCTTTTTTTTTTTTTTTTTTTTTTTTTTTTTGCTTTTTGGGTCACACCCAGAGACGCACAGGGGTTACTCCTGGCTCTGCACTCAGGAATTACCCCTGGCGGTGCTCAGGGGACCATATGGGATGCTGGGATTTGAACCCGGGTCGACCGCGTGCAAGGCAAACGCCCTACCCGCTGTGCTATCTCTCCAGCCCAACAGTCTTTATTTTTTAACTTTAAAATAAATTTTACCTATTTCTGAAAAACTATTTTTGACTGCTGCAGTCTTTTTGAAGAGTTAACATGTGCAAAGCTGGGGTGGGGGAGAGGACGAAGACGAAGACAGGAGGAGCTGGGGGGGGGGGGCGGGAAGGAGACGGGGGCACTGGGGCGGGAGACGTACACCAGCGGAGGGACGGGAGCTGGAACACTGCACGACTGACACCCAATCACGAGCAGCTTCGCAAAGCTCTCTCTCGTGCTGATTCAATACAAAAAATAAATTAAATGAAGGGGGATAAAAGAAGATGCCGCCACAGTCTCTTTACTGTCTCCGGGCTACTGGCTTGCCCTTACTCTACGGCAGGACTGACGTCATCAGTCTCGCACTGCTGGAAGTCGGGAGCGTCACAGTTTCCTCTGTGGGGGGAGGTAAGAATGGAAGGCTGTGGCGATGCCGAGGGGGTGGAGGCCCCCTCCCCAAAGTCACTCTAACGCAGGAGGCAAGCAGAGACGGCACACGGGGTACACGATGAAATAAACACCCAAATGCTTGACCGTGTCGGGCGCTGAAGAAAGACAGTCTCACGGGGCTGGGGCAGGAGTGCAGCGGGGCGGGCGCACGTGGCCGACCCAGGTTCGATCCCCGACATTCCATATGGTCCCCCACGCACCGACAGGAGTAATCCTGAGTGCAGGGTCAGGAGTGATGACCCCTGAGCATCGCCAGGTGTGACCCAAAAAGCAAAAAATAAATAAGTTTTTAAAGAATTGTGTGAACAGTCTCGCAGTCGGAAAGGGGTCACGGTGCACGGGGAGCCCAGCACCCTACATGGCCTCTGAGCCTGCCAGAACTCAGACCCCTGACCACAGCCAGGTGTGGCCCAAACACCACGGAGAAGCACAAGAGAAGCTGACAGTCTTGCTCTGGGAGGAAACCACGCCGGGTACACAGACCCGGGCCCGGCACACACGAGCCTTTGCGTGCCAGCCCCGTGAGCGTCGCCTGGGCCCCGCTGGTCTCAAGCCAGTGGGAAGTCTGACCCCCTGAGCATTAGAACCTTGTACAACTTGAACTACCCAGAGTCGAAGTATTTCAGAAAGTGTATCCTTGGTGGCCTTCAATAAAACACACCTGGTTTCATTTAGCCTGTGTCTGCAAACCAACATCTGACAAAAAGAGTTTGCGTGGGAGCCAGAAAGAATGAGGAAGTCCAGAGATTCGAGAGGCGCGGTGGCCAGTGATGATCCCGGGGCCAATAACCCAGGGCCCCTTCTCTGCGGCTTCCAACAAACTTGATTCTGCGGCAAGAATCAGTGCGCTAATCTCTCAATAGAACTCTCCCAGTACTATTATCAGCATCCCTATTTTATGGATGCGAATACTGAGGCAGAGCAAGAAAATTGTCATTTTCTCAAGATCATGCAACTCTCGGGCAGGAAGCAGGGCTTGTCCTGGTGCTGGGCCTGAGTGATGGGTCTCGCTCCGACCGCGCTACAGCCAAGAGACAGGGGCTGAGGTCCTGGTGGGCCCCGTTCCCGGACTCCTGGCTCTGTGCTCAGAAGTTGGGGGATCGTATGCGGTGCCAGGACAGGAACCCGGGTCTGGTTCTCAGCGCCTTGGCTCCTGTGCTGTCCCACCCTGAGCTGGGTACAACGATCCCTCGAGTTGAGAGCCCGGGGACACAGCTGCCAAGGGTCACCTCGGGCCCTGGGTAGTGGTGCGGAGACAGGAGCGGGAGCAGGCGGCTGTGGGCGGGAAAAGGCCGGGAGTCAGGAAGGACAAGTCAGGGCAGACTCTGAAGCCGGGCTGTAGCCACCGGGAACCAGGCGCTGCCGCTAACAAACATGTGAGAGGGAGAGAAAAGCAAGCGTGGAAATGGGAAGCAGGAGTTCTGGCCGAGCACTGCCACGGGAGAACCAAACCATGAGCCCGAGCCCGAGCCCAGCAGTGACAGGCTGCCAACGGCCCGGGAGGCCAGAAAACAGACATGCAAATAGGGGAACAGAATGGGGCAAGAGATCTGAACACAGAAGGGGTGTGTGTGTGTGTGTGTGTGTGTGTGTGTGTGTGTGTGTGTGTGTGTGTGTGTGTGTGTGTGTGTGTGTGTGTGTGTGTGTGTGTGTGTGTGTGTGTGTGTGTGTGTGTGTGTGTGTGTGTGTGTGTGGCGGGGGCAGGGAAGAAAAGCCCACCCAGCAGCCCACATGGAAGGAAAGGAAGTTGTTACCTACTTAGACCAATGGGGGATGCCGGAGACATCAATCTGGGCCATCAGAGGGGGAATGCGGCTTCCCACACACTACAATTAGGCAGGTGCCCGCAGATCGGGCAGCCCCCTCAGATCAGGCAGCCCCTCGTTCTCCATCTTGCTACCATGTGCGTCTCTCCAAAAGACGCTGTCGGTGCCCCTGGCAGAGGGGTGCCCGCCTGCAGGGGTTCCTCTCCTCGTCACTGGCCTACTGCAGGTGCATGCCCTGGCTCTGCAAACACTTCCACAGGTGTCCACAGGTGTGCCATCTGCCACGGGGACCCCGAGGCACGGAGAGGTGGGTGCTGTTCTCTGCTGGCCAGGGGAGACCTTAAGCCTGGCTTCCCATCTGTGCCCTGAGGAGACTCGCCTCACTCTCTTCAGGGCCACTGATGCTCCCTCGCGAGCTCAGGCGCGCCTTTCAGAAAGGACGGGAACAGCATCCAAGGTCACCGGTGTGAAGCAGAGGTCTGGGCAGCTCGTCCAAGCTACGCAGGGTCCACTGGCAGGGCTGGGCTCAAAGTTCAGTCATGGACCAGCCCGCGGCCCCCTCCCATACACACAGGGAGAAGCTGTCAGACGCTGCTGCGTTATTAGCTTTCCACCCCCAGCGAGAGATGGGGATTAATAAATGAAGAGACCCCGTCAAGCCCAAGTTCTCCCCTGGGACTGGAGTCCTCACCCGGCCCGAGGCCCGCCGGACAGTGCCGGAAGCAGCGGGGGAAAGTACGTCTGTGTTTCACAACACTGCAGGCGCCCAGGGGCCCCCGTGCTGAGCCAGGCCCAGAGAAGCCAGGCTGGGCCTAACGGCCGGTAGCACGCTCTCTGCCGAGCCGAGACGAGCCGAAACCACCGGCTTCATCGATCTCACACTGACCCGAGACGTCTACTCTGTTCTCGCAGGAGATCGGCCACACCTCGAGCACAGGCAACCTGAGGAATCCCAGACGCCGACGGGCTGGCACCCGTGGCTCAAACCGCTGCCGACTCGTCAGTGAATACCAGGGCCGCAGGACGGAAGACGGCCATGTACCTTCCTGCCCCGCACAAACGGGGCTGGGCGCAGGGACCCGACCCGGGATTCATGGTGTTACTGGGTCACGGCCACAGCAGGGCGACAGTGGCCCTCGGATCTCCCTTTGTCTGAAATTACACTGGCCTGAACTAAGAATTTCCTCCCTGCCGTATTACAGACTTGAGACTGCGCTCTCAGCTATGACAACAGCGGGCAAGGTGCCAGGTTAGATCCCCGGCACCCCCCCCTTCAGGACCCCTGAGCACAAAGCCAGGAGTAATCCCCGAGCACCACTGGCCGTGGCCCACGGCCCACCCATCCCCTCCCTCCCCCAAAACACCAGAAACAAACCAATCTGCATGATTTTTCTTTCTTGTTTTGAGCTCCCCGTGGCTGTGTTAGGGGGGACCCTGTGGCGTGTCCAGGACCCACGCCGGGCTCGGTGGGCTGCCAAGCCAGCACTGTAACACCTGGCCTGGCCCAGGTGCCAGCCTTAAGGGAATCCAACTTGGAAATTCAAGCAAAATTCAAACAAGGCAAAAATGAATGTTTTTAAGATGGTGTCAGCAGGCCACGCACGCTCCCGCCCTTAAATCAACCCCCCACGCCAAAAATAAAAACCTCATCCCCTGCAAATGTCGAGTTTTCAGTCTCTTACGAATATGGGCTCTCTCAAAGACAGAACCAAGAATGGCATGCCATAAAAAGGAGCAATTAAGATACTCAGAAAAGCAGACGTCAATCACTGACAAAACGCGCTGCAAATTATAACGTATAGGGCAGAGAATTTTTTTTAAACCGCTTAAATTTCCTGACTTCAGTTTTCTGGAAACAGTGGTGCTAACTCCAACAGAGACCTTCATTTCATAGAAAAGTATTCAGGAGGCAAATTAAGTCCAGGAAAGAAAAAGGAACTATGTCTAAATGGTAGAGTGACCACAGAACTTATCCAAATCTCTTGGTATTGTTTTTTCAAATTATTTGCGGGGGGGGCGGGGGGGTTGTCACACTCCGTGGTACTCAAGGGACAGTCTGTGGTGTCAGGGATGGAACCAGGGTTGGCTGCATGCGAGGCAAGCCCTCAACCCCAGCACTCTCTCCCTGGCCCTTGGTTTTGGGGGTTATTTGGGGAGGGGGGGAGCGACAGGTTGGGCCCCACCTGGCAGTGCTCAGGGGCCTACATGCACTGGGGGAGTTGAAGCTAGGGTCAGCCACGTGGCCATACGCAAGGCACCCGAGCCTCCTGGGAGATGTCTCCGGCCCTGCCCAAACCATTTTTCTGAGGCAGATTATCCATGTCAGGACAGGTACCAATCAGAAATGCTCCGAGCAAAACACAGTGAAGGATGC
Organism: Sorex araneus; assembly: GCF_027595985.1. Taxonomy (NCBI): domain Eukaryota; kingdom Metazoa; phylum Chordata; class Mammalia; order Eulipotyphla; family Soricidae; genus Sorex; species Sorex araneus. Next base: position 256,311,981 of record NC_073313.1, on the reverse strand, counting down.
CACTGTAGGGAGGCCACCTCAGGTCTGGGTCCCCAAGTCGGGGCGAGTAAAGCACTGAACATGCTGGATGTGGCCCCGAAAGGACAGCGGGGTCAGGGTACCACTGGGCGGGGGATAAGCAGGACATCCTTCATCTTCCCTTTCTGCTTGTGGCTCTGAAACCACAGCCCCAAGCACTGAGCAACTACGGGTCATCTCACTGCCTCGGTTAAAACACGGACCCCCAGTCTGGGCCTGCCTGCGGAGAAACCACACACAGCAGGTCACAGCTGGCACCTGCCAGCCAGCGCTGGATTCGGGGCCTTCCCGGTGCAGTTGACATAAGTCTTTGCCCAAGACAATGGGCCCACTGAATCCTAAAGGTCGCGATTCTCTAATAAAAGCTCGCTGGCCGAGGGGGCTGGAGAGTAGCACAGCGGGTGGGCACTTGCCTTGTATGCGGCTGATCTGGGCTCACTCCCGGCGGCCCATATGGTCTCCCGAGCACTGTCAGGAGTGACTCCTAGGTGCAAAGTCCAGGAGTAAGCTCTGAGATCAAACCCCCCCCCCCACAAAAAGCTGGTTTAACGCAAGACAACACAAAACTATTTTGTAATTGTGTCTGTGTGTATGTGTGTGTAAGGTCTGTACACAAACATAGACATGGCTAACCCCCCACACGTACACACACACAATTATAGTTTGTGCTGGGATGTCTTGGGTTCTGGTCCTGCCTTCGCCCCGCACATACACGCTGTGGGAATGACAGAAATGACCAGCTTCCTGTGCTGTCATCAGTACAGGGGGCAACTAACTCTCAGGGCATCTGTGAGTCATGGATCAAGTTGTGTCACACAAAGCTCTTACAGCAACCTGGCTCCAAGTAAAGGTTCACATGTGTCACTGACGACCGCTACAAATGACTCGAGACACTTCACTCCGCGTCCCGGGGTAGACACGCCATACCGGCGGGCACCGTTCCAGGGGAAGTCAGGGCCACTCAGAGCTAGGAGCCGGGCACAGGGCCGGCCCCTGCCTACCCTGCTTCCCCCACAAAGGCAAGTGCCAGTGGTGGCCCTCGTGATCCCACCGTTTCTGGTGGCCCATTTTATCCAGAGGCAGGACCGAGGTCACGAGAGATCGCCTTACCTTCTTAAAAATTTTCCCGTTGGGCTGCACTTCATCTTCCTCACTTAAGACTTCCCGGGTTCCCAGGAGCCTTTTGTCTTTGAACTTGTTTTTTGCAAAGAGAAACACTTTGTCGAGCGTGTCGCACCCAGGGTAGATGACCGAGGCCAAACCATCCAGGCTGTTGACGGACCGGTACGCAGACTCCGGCCTGGAACTCACGGGCCTGGCTTTGATCTGACTGGACTTGCCCTTTCTCGACTCAGTCAGGAAGTAATACGGAATGTACGTCAGGATCGTATAAAGCGTCACGACAAAGTGTATGAAGAACAAGAGAACGGGGTTGATGGTCTGCTTCAGCTTCATGGTAGACGGGCTCGAAGACACGTGGTTGTTCATAAGTACTCAAAGCAAAGGAACAGACTTCCGTGAGAATCTAGGAGAGAAGAGAGGAGGATCATGCTTAATCAACGGCTGAACACACAGCAGTACTCCGACATTAAATAAAGCCATAAAAGAAAAAAAGAGGATTATTTCAAAATCACTCTCAGCAACTTTAGAGGAAAAGAAAACCCTTCAAGGACGTCAAGGATATCACGGGTGACCACGGACCCCTTCCCATGCAGAACACTGACCCCCCCCACCCCCCGTCCTTCCTGGCCGGTGCTCGAGTTGCTGGGAGGCATACATAGGTCTGCACCAGGTCTCCTGGCACTGGGAGCACCACAGCACCATTTCCACGGCACCCTGGAGTCCGGTGGCTCTTTCTCTCTCACTCCAGGTATCCCCAACTTCGGGCAGGGCCTGCAGGGCAGGACCCCCAAAGCCTCAGGAAAGCGCCCTCGGAGCAGGGCCTCCCTACTGCTGTCCCCTCTTCGCCTCCCAGGCCGGTGCTGCTGCAAACACGGCGGCTTCCTTCTGCAACCTGACTGTAAGCGTTCAGAGCCCTTGCAGTGGCGCCCGATGTTCTGCAGTGCCCACGCTAGCTTACGCGACACCCTCCCCGTCGCCATGAGCTCATGCCCCTTCTCCGGCTTCCCATAACGGTACGCCGCCCTCGACAGCCCAAGTGGTGGCGCTCAGTCATCTCAGCATCCTTCCCGAAGGGGACGGCCAGTGGCCGCCACCACGGCCCAGCACCCCAGTGCTTGCGTCAACGGGCCCTGGGCAAGGGTCTCCGAGTGCCAGAAGGTGGTGGGGAGGACAGCAAGCCCCTCGCCGGTGCCTCGGGGGCCGGGCTGCAGCCGGGAGGAAGGGCCGGGGGCTCAGGTGTGCGCCACCACAGGAAAGCAAGGCACCCTTCGGTGGGGAAGCAATCAGAGAGAGGCTGGAGGCCCCAGGAGAGCAGCAGAGAAGACCAACCTCAACACTCAAGTTAGCAAAAATCACAGCCGACACCCAAGTGCGTCCCGGCATGTCCAAGACTGGTCTCAGTCAGACTCCCCACAGAGGCCAGTTGGCTGTCACAGGTCCCCCGAGGGGAGACGGGTGGCCCAGGCCTTAGTCCAGAACAAGCACGCCGTCAGCTGACGGGAGGACGCTGGGTGAAACCGAGAGAGGCAAGAGTTCAAGCAGAGTTAGGGTGCGCCAGGCTGGGCCGTGCAGAAGCCACAGTGCTCAGCCAATGGCAGGGCTGGCCGGAAACACGCCAGGCTCAGAGCGCTGTCTCCAAAGCCCACTCACAGCAAAACAGCAACGGCTGCCAGTACCAAGCCAGTCTGACCCAAATCTGGGGGACACAGACAACAGGAGCTGTCCTTAAGGGGCGGGGCGCTGCCGTGGTTGATCCAGATTTGATCCCGCACTCGTCTGGTCCCCAAGGTGCGGCCTGGAGTGACGGCACAGAGCCAGGAGTAAGCTCCGGACAGGAGGGCAAACACACAAAAAACGAAAGAGAAATTGTCCTTAGGTAGGCTCAAAGGCCGCATCAGAATAACCTGCTTTTGTCAGATGAGTGAGACAGAGCACCCCTGACAAATACGCTCAGAGAACGAAGGAAAGCTGTGCCGAGACTTCAAGGGCCAGACGACAGCCCGGAGCGCCACTGTACGTGCGTCCAGGACAGGGTTCGAGCCTGGTGCCACATGGTCCCCCCAGCACCACCAGGGCCCCTCCACCCCAATTTCACTGCCACTCTGACACTCACCACTGGCCGCACCTGCCCTGCACAGCTAACCCCAGACAGGCCCAGCCCTCAGTTCACCCCGGGACCCGGTCCTCACCCCCAGCTGTGCGTATCAGGTACTCGGGAACGTGAAGTACTCTTGAGCTCGCACCCAGCCCCGCCCTCGCCTGACCCGCTCACCACTGCCCGTGTATGAAGCACTCCAGCGTACAGATCAGGATGTCTGAATTCTCACCACAAAGGGCATGGGGGGTGGCAGGGGGCTTCTGCAGAGCCAAATGGCACAAGGAAAACGAAACGGCCTCAGGACCGCAGAAACCAGATGGGCCTGACTAGCAGGAGAAAAAGAGCATCTCGGCATGTGAAACCTAACGTACAGATTAGTATTTTGAATTTAAAAAATACCACGAGAGGAAATCATGGTGCCGAGCCGAAAACACCAAGGAGGTGTGTACGCCCTGCACTGCGCCACCCCACGGCCCCGGGGCAACCCCAGTGACCTCTGCACCGCCAGGGGGTCCAGGATCCGTTGCGCTGCAGCACCCCTGGGCCCCAGACATCCTGAGCACCACCTGGAAGTGCCCCGGGGCGGGGCAGTGACACCTGTCCAATCACAGGGCATAAAATACCACTCGGAGAGCGGAGGGGCAAAAACTAAGGTCTCGCCTCTAACTTTTTAAAAAAGACACGAGGTCGGTCTTACTGGGTCAATATTCTGGGTGTGCGGTGTCAGGCCAACCGCGAGGACAGAAACAGGCCTGCAGGGACAGGAGCTGTGACGCAGTGACAGACATGCCTCAGATGTGTGGGGTCCTAGACACACACACACACACACAGGAGCTGTGACTCAGGGACAGACATGCCTCAGATGTGTGGGGTCCTAGACACACACACACACACACACAGGAGCTGTGACTCAGGGACAGACATGCCACACACACGCGCACGCGCGCTTCTCAGAGGGCAAACAGTCTCAGAACATTTATATTTCGATCTGGAATTCCAATTCCAGGCTTCCGGCCCTAGTCTGCCTTCCGTGCATAAGCCTTCCACTGCCTGCGTCCTCGGGAACACAGGCTCTCAGACCTTCGGCTCATAAAAAGCACCTGAGCGTCCAGGTGTGGCTACAGTATGAAGACCTACCACTCACTGTGTTCACCTGAGAGACTGGGTGAAACGGTCGTAGGGACAATTACCGTACCGCCATTTCGTTACACTGCTGGCCGTCCACGATCATACAGCACACGAGAGATCACAAAGCCGGGGGGCCACTGCCCTGAAGGTGGCCCAACCTGGTGTCCAAGTCCCCAGTACCACCCCTGCCCCCCGCCCCCCGAGCCAGGGGCCCACTCCTAGACACAGAGCCAGGAATAACCCCTAAGCACCACCAGATGGGGCCCAACCCCTCCTTCCAAAACAACAACAACAAACCCACAACTAATGACTGCTTCAGCAAGAGCTTGGTAAAGCACAGACGCTGCTGGAGACAGCTCTGATCAGTCTTGAGCTAACGGGCAGTGCGGAGACAGACCCTCAGGTTACCTGCGGGGTAGGAAGTCCGGGAAAGAAGAGACTTTCCACACGCTTCAGCTGGTGTGAGAAAAGCAGAGACCAGCCTGTAGAGCACAGGGGGGAGAGAAGAGCTGAGGTTGCGGAGCTGGGGCCCCTGACAGGGTGGAGAGGAGAACCCACATACATTCCCCGGGACTCAGTTTTAGAAAATACCGCTACAGAGGCTATAACCTGAAGGCAACAGGAAGGCCAGGAAAACCTATCGGAGACCGGGAAAGCACATTCCGGTCAAAGCCGGAGACTAAGGACACACATGTCCCAGCTCACACGGCCCAGGGGACGGTGGACGCAGCTGTCCCTCCGGGCCTGCAACCCTCCTGCTTAGTCTACGAAGGGCGGGGTCTGTGTGTGAGTGCTGCTCAGATCAGACTCACCCGCGGGAGGGGAGCAGCGCACCGAGGGAAGACGGCTCTGATGCCTTACACTGGGATTGCTGGGGTGCAGGGGCATGAAGGCTTGGAAGTCAGGAGTCCATCCGCCTGCCCAGAGCCCGCCCCCGCCACCCCCCACCGTGAAGTGGGGCAGAGCTAGGAGGCGAGACGAAGGTGAGAACCGCCAAACGTGAGCACACAGGAAACCTTCAGGACAAACCACGGGGGAGGCAAGCCAGGGCGAGACAGAGGCGGCAGACGGGGCAGGAGAGAACAGCGGCGGAGAGCCGGGAGAGGCGGGTCTACCGGGCAGTGTCCGTGCAGCCGTGGCGTTCCCTAAAGTCCCGCGGAGACTAGGTCAAGTGACCACCCTCTGGAGAAGTGCATGGCCGAGCGGCTGTGGGAACTGGTCACGGGCACCTCACTATGTTGCCCTGTAGCCAGGACCCACGTCACCTTCAGACCGGAAACGTGAAGGGTTAAGTCTGTCACCTTTTCCTGAAGTCCAATTGGCCCAGACGGTCTCACCCGCTCTAGGGCTAAAGTAGAGGTCAGGCACAGTTTTTTCTATGCTTGCGTAACTTTTACATTTTGGGGGGGAGGGGGGCATTTTTTGGGTCACATCTGGTGATGCTCAGGGGTCCCTCCTGCCTCTGCACTCGGGAATTTCTGCTGGCGGTGCCTGGGGGACCACACGGGATGCTGGAATCCAGACGGGTCGGCCGCGTGCAAGGCAAATGCTCCACCCACTGTGCTACCCCTCCAGCCCCTCCCTTTAATTTTCCATCAATAAAAAGCTATCGCTCCGTGTTCCGTACAGGGGAGAGCTGGTTTTTCCTTTCAGAGAAGCCACGGATGCAACCAACTACCCTGTTCCCGGTTTCCTGGAGCGCCGTGTTCAGCACACCCTCGGTCACACGTGGAGCTGCTCCTGGGCCCTGCTGCCATTCAGGCCCGTTCCCTGCTGCGGTGTCACCATGCGCGCCACACAGTGGATCTACAACCTGTTTCCAACAGTGGATCAGCCACCAGGACGACCTTGGAGAACGTGCAGCCAAGGACTCCTCTCATCAGTACGTAGCTCCAGAGGGGAGGCGGGAAAACGGCCGGATCACGTGGGGGACACAGATGACCTGGGTCCCAGACAAGTCAGTCTTCACAAAGGAAGGTTCTCTGACACCGAGGTCACCACGCTGCCTTGTCAGGAGTCCCTGTGCTGAGGGCGGGGAGAGAAGGCAGTGGGGGGGGGGGGGGCACTGGCCCTGCAGCTCGGGCCCCAACATCCCAGGCGGTTCCCCAAGAGTGCGGGCAGGAGGGATCCCTGGGCAGAGCCAGGAGCAAGCCCTGAGCAACATTAGGTAGGATCCCAGGGGGAAAAAAAAAAAGAAAATCAAAACCAAGTTCAGATGTTAAACAACTAACTGGGGGATGAAACAATGAGAGCCAAGACCAGTGCTGGCAGCAGCCAAGATTATGATGAAGGACTGGAGGGGGGGCGGAGGAGGAGGGGGGTAGACTCTGGCTTTTGAAAATGTATCTGCAGGACAAAAACCACCCCTGTGCCGTGACGGCTCACCATGGGTCCTAACAAAACCCCCAGGGGACCAAGGACGGTCAGGATCCGGGTGGTACCAAGCAACTTCCATCCCAGAGTCCTCCTCCTCAACAAAAACTCAGGAACATCCCACCCCAACCAATTTGCTCAATTTCTTTACCTTTAGAAACTAGACTCAGACTGGAGCGATAACACTGCAGGAGACGTTACTGGTGCCCGCTCGAGCAAACTGATGAACAACTAGACAACAGTGCTACAGTGCATATAAACTAGAAATGTAGCTGCCAACAGCACTCCTGCAGTAGGTCACACTTGTTTCATAAGGTGTGCTCACACTCTGTGTGCCCTCCCTCCCCCACCCGACCCCCACCGTGCGCCCCTAACCCGCCTCCCCCTTGCCCCAGACTGAGACGGGTGAGCAGGGACCCAGGGTGGGCTGGGCCTGCACGACAGCTCTCTTTAGCCTGCAGGTGGGCTTCGCAGCCTCTGCCAGGTGCCAGGCCAAACGGCCTTTTCCTGCTCCTCTGCATTTCAAAGACAATCTACCCGCAGACAAGGCTTGTCTGTGAGAGCATGTGTCCCCCTCCTCAAGGGATGGCCCTGCCCTTGGTCCCTTATCTGTCCCTTGGCTCAAAAGAAAACGTCCATGGTAGCCTAGGACTAAACTCTCCACACAAGGGTGGACAGGCGGAGGGCCGGTCCCTGGTGGGTGCAGAGACTCCTCACTAATCCCCATGAAACAAAGGCTCTCCTACCGAGCGATGCCATTTGGTCCT
>NC_073313.1:256134475-256299475 GCF_027595985.1 Sorex araneus | reverse complement strand
GGACCCCAGGGTCAATACTCTCAAGGGTCCCTCACAGCCTGAGGGTTTTGCCTCTTCTCAGCTTAGAGCCCATGACATTCTCCAAAGCTGCAAACGCCCCCAGGATAAACGATCTAAATCACCTACTTTGAAATAGGGGAAAAGAATGGACCAAGGGATGGGGGAGGGGGACTTTCTTCCCCCAGAATCAGGCCGTACAGGAAACTGCAACCAGCGACTGTGCTTGTCCACCAGGAATGTGAGGCTCTTTAGGGCCCTGGGGAACCGGCAGCGTCTCTGCTTCCCACAGTGAAGAACAGGACAACTACGGACCTGGATACGGGAATACTCTTAAAACCCGCTGACCTGTGGCCCAGACCTCCTCCTCCATCCCACCCCCTCCCCCAAAAAAAACTTTCAACTGACGTATAAATGCTGATGCCTGGCACAAAAGCATACGCACCTGCCGTTGTTTAGTTTTCATTCTTAGAGTTTTCAGGTATCACACACATCTAACTTACTCTGGTAGAGTTGTCTCTGTACTGAAGTACTCATCAGAGTAGTTTTTTTCCCATGCGAGTACTTCCTTACTACGACAAATAAAAAGGCCAAGAAATGCCAGACCCGCAAGTCCATTAAGCACTGTGAGAAGGTTCAGTCGAATACCATCTGGATTAGATGCATTTCCCAATTCACAACAAGGAAATGTGATGAGGAAATGATACTTTGGTGCGCTTTATTCTTTTCCAAGAAAAGTGTTTACTTGGCTGGTATTCATCTTAACCTCAGATAATAAAACGTTGCCCTGAGAGGCATATACTGGAAGCAGAGAGGAGGAGGACGGAGGAAGGAAAATTCAGCAAGACTTCACTTATGATTTGTATACTTAGTTTGGGATCACTCCCAGCAGTGCTTGCGGGGACCCCGTGGTACAAGGGATCCAATCCACCCTGCGGCATGGAAAGCGTATGCGCCAACCACTGAGCTACTCTCTAGGCCTGTGTTTCAATGTTTAAGTTACTCTCCCCCGCCCCCAGCTTTGCATGGGGTAGGCCCAGGTTCAATCTCTGGCACCATCTGGTCCCCAAGAGCTACTGGGAGCACTGCCAGGTGGGGCCCCCAAACCAACCAACCAACCAAAAAGCAAAATGCTGGGTGGGCCCTAAGGGCTGAGCACCAAGACAGGAGTAGCCCCTGAGCACTGCCCAGTGTGTCCTGAGCCCCCTCCTGCCCCCCCATCCCAATATGCTTTGTAGACATTATACCAAGCAGAAAAAAAAGAGAAATTAGCCAAGGAAATGTCACTTCTCCGCCTGCTTACCTAACAGAGATCCAAACCCATACACAAAAAATATTTTTCTTTTTCTCTTCTGTCTGTCTCTCTCTCCTTCTCCCCTTTCCTCCCTCTCCTTCTCTTTTTTTTAATAGTTTGTGGGCCACACCCAGCACTGCTCAGGGATGACTCCTGGCACTGCACTCAGGAATCACTCCTGCCTTATGAGGCCCAGAGGACCGGCCTGAATCCAGGTCGGCCACATGCAAAGCAAGTGTCTTAGCGCTGGACCATGGCTTCCACCTAATTAACGTGAGACCCCGTCCCAATCCATTGACTTCATTTTATGAGCATTTTGTGAACGCTTAGGACTCGCCAATCAACTCGGGAGTCCTGGCAACTATCAGTGAAGATTAAAATGACCCAAAGAAACCACAAACCCTAGAAGTTACTTCCCCTTCCTGCAGCCCCCACTCCCAGGGCAGGGAAAGAACCCACCTGACATGTAAAGCAAGCTACGGCTCATTTCCAAAACTGTAACTTCCCCTAATCAAGTCAATTAGTCTTGGGAGTAGGCAAGTAAAGAAGAGTAGAAAAGTCTTAAAAAAAAATTTCGCGTCGGGCGGGCAGTGGGCTGGGAGGAAAGGCAGGCAGGCACCCTGCCTGGGGCGGAGCCACCAGCACGCGGGTCTCAAGCCCCAGCACCCTGGTGGGCACTAAGCTAAGATCAGCCGCGGCACCTGGGGCGATCCCTGCTAGCCCATGCCCCCACACCGTCGAGGGACGCTCTTCTGGTTCCGTTTCCTGCCAAGTACTGGAGAACGGCATGAAGCCAACACGCAGCCTCACGGCACTCGGCAAAGATGAGTTCCAGGGACTCACAGGGGGGCTTCCGCACCCCTTTCCGCCCCCCTGGAGGCGGGCATTTCAAAAAGCCAGCCGCCAGGCGCTGCTCCTCCACTAGACTGGCCATGTGAGGATAAAGCCAGGACAAACGAGGCAAAGGGGGCTTTCGACCCAGGTGGGGGGGGCTGCCCGGCTCTCGGGGCTGGCAGGCTGCGAGAGGAAAACACGGGCCGCCCGGCAAAGCAAGACTCTCCGGCAAACAACGAACACACTGCAGCGTGCCCGCGCCCCGAGGAGTCTGCGGCACAGTCAGAGCCGGGGGGCCGGGTCGAGGGTCCAGCAGGCAGGGTTCCTGCCCCGCACACCGCTGACCCAGGCTGGGTCCCAGGCATCCCATCCTGCCCACGAGGGAGCCCCGGGGCCCGGCAGGGGTGCAAGGGCTCATGCTGGACGCGCAAACTGACCCTTGTGCCTGAGTGCTTCCACACGGCTGCCCCATCACAAGCTGTGACGACCACTCGTCTGTCTGGACAGGAAGCCACGGACATGGGAGGGGGAAGGTCCCGGCCAACCAGGACCGGCCACCTGGCAGCACGGGCGCGGGGCAGGGCGCTGGCTGAGCGAGGTGCCGTTTCCATGAGCTCATCGATTTCCCCGTCCCTGATTCACCGACGCTAAAGAGAGGATAAGACGGACTGTGGGGAGCAGCCAGACGCCGGGGAGCTGGGAAGGCCTCGCCAACGCCAGCTGTCCGTCTAACTGGTCTGAGCATGCATTCTGTTTCATGCCGTTCCAAAGCAGACAGGTGCACGACTTACAGAATTTACAGGCGCTACTTAAGATCATACGGTTACTTTCAACATGGGTTTGGTTGCACATAAAAACGTTCCATCAGTCAGCTTCCTTCAGAACTGCAGCCATGAGCTCTGGGCTGGATGCTGGCCCCCTACTTAGTCACAGGTGTGGCGGGGAGTAAGTTCCCAGAGCCGGTGAAAGCACTGGGCATAAACTACAATACAGGTGGGCCTTTCAGAAAGTGCTGCCTTACTAAACTGTGCAAACCAAGGTTTTCCTGCTACCTGACTGTCCTCACGCCCATCAGTTCTGAACATCCTGAAGGTGATGTCTTGTTTGGGCACCATATCCAGCAGTGCTCAGAGCTTACTCCTGGCTCTGCACTCAGGGATCACTCCTGGCAGGGCTCAAGAGACCAGATGGGGTACCGAGGATCAAACCCGGGTCAGCCACACACATGGCAAATGGCCTCCTCATAGTACCCAGAAGTCAGTACTTTTTATAGAGGTCTTAGAGTATGAGTCAAACAGTGTGACACAAGTGTAATCCTAGGAAAATTACCTCCCTAAACCTGTTCCCCAACCTGTAAAAGGTGAAGATAATGTGTGCGTTATAAGATTATTGTGAGGGTTGAACAGTTAACACAGGTGAAGATTGTTAAGCCACTGTTGGACACTGACGGTGGGCTTCCATCATCGTACACTGATGAAGGGACAGGAGCTGAAACACTATGACTGAAACCCACTCGTGAACGACTTTGCAACTGTGTACCTCATTGTGATACAGCAAAAAATAAATTTTTGCTTGTTTGTGTTTGGGCCACCTCCAGCAATGCTCAGGGGAGTTCCTCCTGGCTCTGTACTCGGGAACTACTCCTGGCAGTGCTCAGGGGGTCCCCTGAGATGGGATGCCAGGAATCAAAGCTGGGTAGGTCATGTGCAAGGCAAACCCACCTGTTGTGTTTGCTCCAGCCTCATTCATCGTGAAATATTTTATAAAACAGGCCTTCATACACAAGACTGGTAATGCATAGTACTTTATCAGCTTACTTTATCAGCAAGTTAAACAAAAAAGTAAAGGGGGGCTGAGAGAGAGAGAGAGGACAGCAGGAAGGCACTTGCCTTGTATGCGACCAACCCCCATTCGATTTGGGGCACCACATATGGTCCCCTGAGCACAGAGCCTGGAGTAGCCCCTGAGCATTACCAGGTACAGGGCTAACCACACTCCCCCAGAAGTACTTAACTGGATGTGCGTCTGTAAGGTTTAAGACACACCCGAATAACCGTCATCAGTTATTAAAGAAAGATCCAAAAGTCCTCAGAGGGAGTCTGCACGTTCTCCAAATCCCGTACATGACATTTTCAGATCGACTACACACAGAATAAAAGTCAGGAATCAGTAACTGCTTCCCCAGGTATCTTAGTGCTTAAAAGTTTCACACTATCCATTACGTATGTGTGTATGTATGTCTGTGTATGTGTATGTATATGTATGTATGTGTTTGAGTATCCGTAATAAGAAAGAACAGGAAAACCGAAGCTGATTATCATGTACATATGATTCATACATCCATGATGAATCAGCCTCGGCTTTCGTATCTTTTTGCTTGTTAGGCCCTAACTGGCCGAGCGTGGGGGCCCGGCAGGGACAGGTGCCCGGCCTTTCCCCACGTGCCAAGCCCAGGACGCTGCCTCTTCAGCCTCTGACATCGTCTCTTACGACAGGACTTCTGAAGGAGGGTAGTTCCCAAAGGGGAAGAGGAGTTTCCGAGTTTCAGGACTCCAAGCACTGGGACGTGCATAGCGAGTTCATAAAATTCCTCTGGCCGTCACAACATATTTATTTAGCCTATTGAAAATGGCAACACATTTTTGTGTGAGGACAGGAAGGAGGCTGGGCCAGATTAAGAGACAGAGTGGCTTTCTCGCTTGGCCCTAGCATTTCTTGCCCACTCACAGCCTTCCTCCGAGGTGGCAAAGCCCCGCATCACCCGTCTACCCCGGTCTAGCCGACACGCCGTACCTCTGCACGGCTAACTGCCGCTGTCTAAAGAAGCATCCTACTGTGCCACGTGCAGTCAAGTTCCACTACAATCTTGATGACAGATTAATTTGCAGTACAAATTATATTACAAACATTAATCTAAAAAATGTTGATTCCGTCTTAGCCAGAAATGCTGTGGTTTCTGTCACCCGCTAATAAGAGATGTGTGCAAAAGTACTTTGTGTTAAGGCATTTCCTGAGTCACTTCGAGGACTCGCCAACTGCTCCAAAGCGTGACTTAAGGAGACAAAGGCAAAGAAATGTTCAAGAATAAAGTCAAAGCTAGGGCTGGAGCGATAGCACAGCGGGGAGCGTGTTTGCCTTGCACGCGGCCCCGGATTTGAGTCCCAGCATCGCATATGATCCCCCGAGCACCACCAGGAGTAATTCCTGAGTGCAGAGCCAGGAGTAACCCCTGTGCATCGCCAGGTGTGACCCAAAAAGCAAATAATAATAATAGTAATAATAATAATAACAGTAGTAGTAGCAGTAATAATAGTAATAATGAATTATTAAATAATTTAAAATTAATATTATTAAATACTTTAAATAATTTAAATTTAATTAAAAGAGAGTCTCTTGCCCACATGCCTGGCTGTCTTCCCCAGGCCCCTCGAAGGGGATGGGCTCCAGCTTCCCTCCCCGCCCTGAGCAGAGCTCCCGGCGGCTGAAGACCTCCGGAACCCAGCCACAGTCATGCTCAAGGCCCCTCTCCACACGTTCGGAGAGCCTCATGCATGAAGGTACCGGCAGAGGAACCCAGGTGTGTGGGACCCGGGGCTGAGACCTCCAAGCCTGCTCAGATCAGGACTGGGCCTCCCAGATTTCCCATTTCCCAGTATCTAGGCGGTCATACCCAGGGACTGCCCCCGGCGCCGTGCAATCCCATCAACGGCCAACATCCAGAGACTTAAAAGCAAGCTCCCGGAAGACATCTTATAGCCTAGTTCTCCCTCTGGGAGAACCTGGCAAGCTACCAGGAGTTTCCTGCCCACATGGGAGAGAGAGCCTCGCAAGGTCCCCATGGTGTATTCTCATGTAAACCAGTAACAAGCTGGGTCTCATTCCCCTGACCCTGAAAGAGCCTCCAATGTGGCACAGTTGGGAAGGACGAATAACGAGAGGCTTCTAAAATCTCAGGGCTAGGACGAATGGAGACGTTACTGAGACTGCTCAAGAAATTCAGATGATCAACAGGACGATGAAACGAATAATAAAGAATAAAGTCAAAGGCTGCTACTGTCCAGCTATGTTCCCTTTCCCATCACACCGCTTCATTTAGAACCCTGCAACCTTAAATACACACGTTAGAAAGGTCTGAAAGGACATACTCTCCCAACTGGCATTCTCAGTCAAAGGAGGAGTGGGGAAAAACTCCCTCCTGGTCTTTCAGTCTCACCCGGTGGTGGCAGGTGTGGTGGCAGGCGTCAAATCTGTATCTGCTGCATACATGCAAAATCACGTGGTCCGGCCCTCTGAGCCACCCTCCCCAGCCCTGCCCCCGGAAGCTTCCCTTTCACTAACACGTCTAAGCTACTCCGAATGCACATGCTGATGTGTATTAAATATACTACTTGTAGAATTTCTTTTGGAAACCAACAGAAAGCAAAGATTAGCAAAATCAACTGAAATGGGCAAGGACTCTGAATGATATTCCAAGAAAACTGCCAACCATCACGGTTCTAATAGAAAAAAATGAGTATTGCTTCCTATCTCTTCGCTTTTATCGCTGTATTCACTGCACACCATCCGCACCGATCATGATATTGCTTTTATTGTGCATTTGCCAGCATCAACTACTCCACACAATAGTGTTCATAGTTAAAAACTTGCAAGTCACTTGGTCCTGAAATTCTTGCCCCCAAATCTTACCAATTCAATGGCAAGTCAGAGGCACAATAAGGAAAAAATTAAGTTCTCTCATGGGAAAAACACAAAACATGCAACACGTTCCACAGGTTAATAAAAAGCCCACTGCCCTTTCCATAGTCGTGAACCCTACAATTTCAGTTAAAATGTTTAAAAATTTAAAATAGCACTAAAACGTAAAAACACTATCGCATGCTACAATGACGAAACTAATGTCACTAGTACTACACTTTGTCAAACGGAGAGGCTCCTGAGTTCTGCACACACTGAGAAATCTGAGTAACACGGCTAGGTGTTCCAACCGGTTTATATAGAATTAAAATTAATATGCAAACTACCTTCAAAACCTGCAAGAATTCTATAATCACTAAAATAAGATTTGTGATTATTCACAGCTTGTGATTATTCTGAGAGCTAATTCACAGCTGACTTTAAACTTCCTATTTCATACCTAACATTTTGTAATTTAGCAAACTAAGCATTTTACCACTCACTGGGAGGAGGTGCTCGGGCTTTCAACATACTCGCCTTTTCAACATCTGTCCAGACCCGGGGACTACACAGCGAGTGACCCAAGGACTCAGCAGTCTCAGGCAGTGCCCTTGACTCGGCGCCGCTCTGGAGGAGCGATGCTGGCCAGGAGGGAGACCAGCAGGGGCGAGGTGAGCGCAGGCGGCTGAGGCGACGCCACCACCCCTTCTGCTCCCCTCTGGGACAGCTCTCACATCGGCAGGACACTGTAAAAAGGCGGCTCATGAAGATCTGTCAGGCTCTTACGGAGGGGCCGGGACAGCCAGAGAGCACAGGCCCGCCTGCACGTGTACGGCCCCGCGTTCATTCCCCGGCACCCCGTGACCTTGAGCAGCCCTGGGTACAGCCTTGGATGATGGGAGTCTGGCTCAGTGGTAGCGTCTCCTGGGAGATCCCGGGTCTAATCAGCAGCTCCGCAGAGATGATACGCATGGCGCTGACTCTCTCGTTACGACGATGAGTAAGAAGCGCGGATTTACTAAGACTTGACACGGGTTTTCAATCCCTTACACACAAGCTCAGCTCGTATGCATAATTCATAAAGCAAACAGGTTAGCTGACGTTAGTCACTGAGAACATACCAATCACCGAACATTCCCAATGAGTAAATTTTTATTTTTAAACCGAAATCCAATCCATCACTACCTCATTAACTTCGTCTCCACAGAGCTGTCAGAAATCCTTTGGTGGGGTGGAGAGGAGGGCGACACGCCTTGGAACCAGATATAACTCCGTCTAAAATACACGCTCTACTTCGCACTGGCTATGACTCGACACGGGGGTGGGGGACCGTTTTTCTGCTCACGGCCATTTGGATATTTATAGTGTCGGTCGTGGGCTACACAATCCTGGGCAGATGGGCCACGGGCAGCTGCCGAGCAATGTACGTTTCAGCCCAGTCCTGTGCCAGGGCCGGCCCACACAGGTCCTCAGGCCGCGCCTCCCCACCGCTGCCCTAAAGGACTCACGCATTTCTCTGTCCATAAGGAACTGTGGCCGAGTTGCTGGTTCTTAGGCCAGCTCCCTCGGTACCCACGGACAACCCCCACCAACGCAGAAACACGTATCTAGCACGGTACAAGTTCTGCAGGATTCAGGCAAACAAAATGGTAAATTTCATTAGTTATCAAAGAAATGCAAACTTCCCCCATCGGAAATCGTTGTTTGTGGGGCTGGAGCGATAGTACAGAGGGTAGGGCATTTGCCTTGCATGCAGCTGACCCGGGTTCGATCCCTGGCATACCAAAGGGTCCCCCCATGCACCGCCAGGAGTAATTCCTGAGTGCAGAGCCAGGAGTAACCCTTGAGCATCGCTAGGTGTGACCCAAAAAGAAGAAAAAAAAGAAATTGTTGTTGGTTTGGTGTTTCCCCCTCGCCCAACCCTTTTTTGGGAGCCACACCCAGCAGTGCTCAGGGATCACCTAGTAGGACTCAGAGAAGCAGCGGTGGTGCTGGGGATCGACCCAGGGCTGGCCGCCCGCACGGCAAGTGCCCTCCCTGCCAGATCTCTCCAGCCCTTCACCAGACCTGACCCGGAAGGAGAGTCTCAGAAACAGGCGGCCTTGGGCACAGCCGGGGAGCTGCGAGAGGCTTCACAGAGCAACCTGGCAGCACAGAGAAAATGCGGGAAATTAAATCCCTAAGGCCACGCCAATGCCATTAGGGAAACTCGCCCCGGAGAAACACGGGCATGTGGGCATACAGACTCGACCCAATTTTGCTCTCTTAATTAAACAGCCCAGTATGACAAATCGCAGCGTTTTAACTGGTCGGCAGTGAATGCTGAATAACCTCACCGAGAGCCGTGAAATGCCTACATGGGTCCAGATCAAACGTTTCACACTCTGGGAATGCGGCTGTGACACCCGGTAATTTCTACTCTGAGGGTACACCAACAAGGCAAACTACTTTTCGCATGGCAGGAATTGTGGAAGCCGCACATACACTGCATTGGGAAAACCGAGATGCCGAGGCTAGCGAGACAGCTCAAAGGGCTCTAGCACAAAGGCCTCGGACCCGTTCCCAGCACCCAACTGCTCCTCCTGCAAGCATCGCTGGGGGTGAGGCCAGGGCCAGGAGCACGGCCAGGGATGGCCCGAGAAACAGCAGCAGCAACACATTCTCAAGGGATGAGAGGTTCCAGGTAGTGAAACCGTATTATTCTAGACAGTCAAACCAAAACGGAAAAGGCCCTTGGAAGTTAATAGCAGCTCCTGAAATTGTTCTAAGTCAACAGGCATCTGCTTTGAAACCAGCCAACCCGAATTCGATTCCCAGCATCCCAGCTGGTCCCCCGAGCACCACCAGGAGTAATTCCTGAGTGCAGAGCCAGGAGTAATAGCCCCTGAGCATCGCCAGGTGTGACCCAAAAAAGCCAAAAAGTAAAAATAAATGAAAAAAGAAAGACACAAAACTGCACAGACTGCATGCTGTTTAAAAAGAAAATCTGGGGGCTGGAGCGACAGCACAGCAGGTAAGGGCGTTTGCTTGCATGCGGCCGACCCGGGTTTGATTCCGAGCATGCTACATGGTCCCCTGAGCACCGCCAGGGGTAATTCCTGAGTGCAGAGCCAGGAGTGACTCCTGTGCATCACCAGGTGTGACCCAAAAAGAAGAAAAAAAAAATCCAGGGGCTGGAACCACGGTACAGGAGTAAGACGTCCAGACAGACCTTGGTTTCAATCTTCCCTGTCTCAATCAATCCTTGGCATCCCATAGGGTCCCCCTAGCACCGCCAGGGGTGATATTCCTGAGTGCAGAGCCAGGAATAACCCCTGAGCACAGCTAGGGGCGGCCCCCAAACCAAAAATAAATAAATAAAAAGAAAATCCAGGGCCAGAGGTGATAGTGAGGCAGGAGACAGAAAGGCGCGGGCCCATGGCAGTGGAATTTCTGGGAAGTCAGACGTCCAGCAGGCCCTGAGCTGCCAGCATCAAGGTCTAGGCCTGGTAAGATCTTCCTGTCCCCAAGGGACAGATCCTGGGGAGGCTAGTCCCCTCTGGCAGTGCCGGACGCCCCCTCCCCCAGAGACACAAACTTCAGCAGAGACAGTGCCATCAAGGACCTGAAGGAGATTCATGACACCCGAGTGAAACACACAGAAACTTGGTCCGGAGTTTCTGCCAGAGAAACCCAATCCGAAAGCAGCCCCCCCTTTGAGAACCGCCCTAGCAACGGACTCTTACCTAGCTAGAAAGCCCCACGCGGGGCACCTTGGGGAAAACCCTATGAAAGCCACCTTGAACAAAGGCAGGGTGTGCATACACGGCCCTAGCCCGTGCGCTGGGCGCCCGCATCTCCCCTCTTGAGTGCGAGGCTCTCTCCGCCTCTGGAGAAGCCCGAGCTCCCCTCCAGCACGTTACTCTCCCGCTTTCCTCCTTCCCCTCCCTAAGAGCCTTCAAGTGAAATCTGTTTCTACCTCCCTGCTCGTCCACTCCTGAAATTCCTTTGCAGGAAGACTAGAGCCTCTGACCCTGGGAGGGCTGCCGGAACTGAGTCCCTCCTGCAAGGGCAAATCGTGCTGCTCCTGAGCAGTGGCCTCCCAGCCAGCGGGGGGGGGAGGGGGGGCAGAGGCAGATGGGGAGAAAGGGACCGTTTCTCTCCTCTCCGCCTCACCTAAGCCCCACGGGCGCCCACCGACTTCAACAGCACAGGAGCTAAGGCGCTTCCCTTGGCCTGTGGCCACCCCGGGGATTCCCAAAGCGCAGGGGACCCCAGCACCACTCGGGCCACTCCTGGGCACAGAGCCAGGACCAGCCCCTGGGCACTGCTAGGTATCTGTATCACTGTCATCCTGTATCACATGTTTTTCATCGATTTACTCGAGCGGGCGCCAGTAACGTCTCCGTTCGTTCCTGTCGCGTGCTGGCGTAGCCCGATGGCGTATCGGGGGCTCTTTCAGGGTCAGGGGAAAGAGGACCGTCGTTGTTACTGTTTTAGGCACATCGAGTACGCCACGGGTAGCTTGCCAGTATCCGTCGGTATCTTGCCGGGCTCCCGAGAGAGACAGAGGCTTTTGGGGGCGGCCTCTAATCGCCTTTACAGGTGTTCCCAGTCTACTGAATGTAAGCTTTTGGTCGACTGGCATGTTGTAACAACCTGCACACTGACAAACACGCACCTGCCTGCGTCCCTGGGCAGCACCTGGGACACCTGCGGCCTCAGGTTGCTCTTGAGGTTCGTGGAGCGCGCCTGGAGGTTGCTGAGCAGCTGGCAGCGCAGGGCCCTATCACGGAGGGTCTGTGCCAGTCAAACACCTGCACGGAGTCCCAGGTCACCCAGTGGTGGGCTGACACACCCAACGCCCTGCTAGGTGTGGCCCAAATACCCCCGAAACACAAGGTGATCAAGCCAGCTGACAGACGCCACTACTCTCCACAAACCCGACAGCATCCCATCGACCCACGGAGGGGGCAGGTCCCAGGATGAAGAGTCTCAGAGGACTGAGCACGTGCCTTAAGGCCAGCGGCTCGGGTTCCACCCCCACCCCCACGGAGCAGCTCCTGGGCACTGGCTGGTATGATCCAAAATCCAGAAATCGATTCTTTGGAATGAAACATTTGGATGGTCAGAAACAGTGGAACAGGGCTCTTTAGCACAGGCTGACTCCGGAAAGGCCAACACGCGAGCTTACGGGGAAGCAGTGGGCCCTACTGATGCAAGTAACCGCTAATAACAGGGCAGCAAACGCTCCCACTGCACACGGTCGCCAGAGACTGGAGTTAAATACTCAGGGCCTGCGCGGGGCTCAGCAGGACAGCACTGGCCTTGCTCGGGAGAGGGCCCAGTTGGAGGAGAGAGGCGAGGGAGAGGGACAGACGGAAAGTTAAATATCAAAATCTAGATTTGGAGGCTGGAGTTGGCACGAACAAGTGACTTCGCTGGGGACTGTTATTTTTTTCCACAGAAAAAGGGAAAACTGTTGATGTTTAAAATGTTTATGTGTTGAGCTGACAATGGACTGACAGGACCTGAGTTACCTCTTTCTTTTTTAATCTACACAGGGGAAACTCAAACTTACACAGGAGCCCTGGCACTGGGCGGCTCCCACTGCCGGGGTGCAGGGGCCAGGGAGACTCCAGGGAGGGGAAAGCTCGGGGCAGGTAGGGGACGCCTCTGGCTGCATTTCTCTGGGAAGGGAGCAGGGCACGCGACACACAATGATGAGAAAAGCAAATGAAGGATTCTGGGGTCAGAGAGACGGTGCCCAGGGGTAATGCGCCTCCCTGCAGGCCCCAAGAGCTGAAAGAGGCTCCCCTAGTGAGAGCAGGAGTGACCATCTGAGCCCCCCACCCCCCACAGCAGAGCCAGGAGCAAGCCCTGAGCACCACACATGTGGCACCCAGACAGACACTGGCTGTCTAACCCAAGGGCCGCCTACCTAGGAAACACCCAGCCAGAGGGAGAATTCATGAAAAAACCTGGATACCAGGTAAGTAACAGGATATGCTACTTCCCCGACATTACCAATAACCGGTTACGTAATTAAATCGGAAAAGAGAACTTAATCATAATAAACAGCTCTAATATAGAGTAATACACACACACACACACCCCACCCCGCACCCCCCTCGGAGAGCCTGGCAAGCTGCTGAGAGTATCCCACTGGCACGGGCAGAGCTTGGCAAGCTACCTGTGGCGTATTTGATATGCCCAAAACGGTAACGATAGGTCTCATTCCCCTGACCCTGAAAGAGCCTCCAGTCGTTGGGAAAGACGAGTAAGGAGAAGCTGCTAAAATCTCAGGGCTGGGAGGAATAGAAACGTTACTGGTGCCCTCTTGAGGAACAACGGAATGACAGTGATACAGTGATACACTGAAACAGCTCTAACACACTTGGTGTGCGCCGCCATGCCTTGGCAAACCCACTCGGATGCCCACACTACAGACCTACAAACGGGGAGACAGACGAGGCCTCCGTGGGAAAGATCGAGTTCCGCCCAGATGACCCCAACCAAACCCACGCCAAGACTCCCGCTATCTGTGTTTTATGGCTGCCTGGTACATTAACCCCAAAGCTTATCTTGAGAAAGAATGCAATATGGCTAGCCAATAAAAGCCGGGGGCGGGGCGGGGGGGACTTACTGCATACTTGGGCGTCAGAGTTCAAAACTAACACTACCTGCTCTGCTACGGAATTCTAACACCAGAAATAGCTCTGGCTTGTCAGCATGATTCCGATTTGACAACAGCAGCATTTCAGACCAGCAGCTGTAAACGGGGGGCCAGGGGGGTCAATTAAACCAGCACCCCAGGAGAACCCGAAGCAAGCCAACAGCCAAGCACTGAGTGCAGAAGAGATAAGGAGCAAACAGCCCACGCAAACCACCAGTCGCCCACAGCTGCCAGGGCCCACGCATGCGCTCATTCCACTCTTCTAGCCACAGAGCCATTGGCCCACTGTCTGGCCAAGGGCCGCCGGGGACAGAATCGCCGAGTCCGTTTCAGCCAGGAGATGCCACGTGACCCCTGCCCTCCTCACAGCGTGAGGCAAAGGGGGCGTGCAGGGAGCCAGGGGCAGTGGGTGCCATCGCAAGCATGGACGTGTGCGTGTCACCCCAGGGCATGGACCTGGGCCGGGGAGGGCAGGGCCACCCACAGGCCTGCCTCCTCCTGAAGCCCTCCTCGGCCTCCCAGGCCCGGCTCAGGCACAGGTACACGGGGCGCACCCGCAAGGAGACTACAGCGCTAGGACGCAGGAAATGTGGGACATGGTGGGCACAGGCACGAAACGGGGATAAAGAAATGTGTTACAGAGTAAGAGGGTTTTTTTTTTAATCATATGCTGTTATTCTCACCGAGGAATAGAAAGAAACAAATGTTTTAGACGGACCCTGATTTTAAAAAAATACACTTCATTTCATAAAGCAATTTGAGACTGATAGCGAGAAACATGAGACTGTAATTAATCACCTGTAGTTATTAGCAAACCTCCTGCCCCCCACACCAGGCTGTCTTCACTGGGGTCAGGCGGTCTTCACCGGGGCCCCTGGGGGGGGGGGTTGAGTTTCCCCGCCCCGAGCAGAGCCCCGGCAGCCGAAGACCTCCGGAACCCAGCCACAGCCATGCTCAAGGCCCCTCTCCACACGATGGGACGAGCCTCACCCATGAAGAAACCGTCAGAGGAACCCAGGTATGCGGGTCCCGTGGCTGAGATCTCCAAGCCTGCTCAGATCGGGACTGGACCTCCTCAAGCCAGATCCCCAGTTTTCCAGTAGCTTTGCAGACATACCCAGAAACTGCCACCCCCACCTCCCCACCCCATGTAATCTCATCAACAGCCAAGATCCAGAGACTATAAAAACAAAGCTCCCAAAAGAGAGCGATGCAGAATCTCACACGGCAGAGCCTAGCAAGCTACCCAGGCGTATTGATATGCCAAAAACAGTAACAACAATGGGCCTCCTTCTCCTGAATGTGATAGGGATGAATGGAGACGTTACTGGCTCCTGCTCAAGCAAATCAAGGAGCAACGGGATGGCAGTGATACAGTGACAGTGATTAGCGAGCCTGTGTGTCAGCTTTATCCATACAAATAGATCGTATTAACCTAAACACACGTCAGCTGTTACCTGTGGCAGAACTATCCGTGCGTCAGCACAACTCCCCAGTACTGACTCAGATTCCTAGGTCATGTCTCACCACCTCCATGTCTAGCATGCACACTTCTGACATGCAGTGTAAAAAACAGAACTTGAAGTGACTGACCATCACACCTGTCGGCTTGATTTTGCAGACCTGCGGACTAACTGCCTAACTCCATCAGCCTTACATTCCTTTTCCAGAGATGACTAACCGAGGCTCTTCAATCTTATCCTAAATCCAGTTCTTTGCTCAAGAACTGTCCCCAAAACTGTTAAGTCCTCCCCAAAAGAGTCTAACATTTATTTATTCACAAGCTCACAATCTCAAACCCTGAGGATCACAAGACCCTTCTGATGAAAGGGACTGAGGCGAAAGTATGTGCCTCCAAGCACTGTCAACAAGCACCACTGCTCCTGAGTGCTACGAACGCCACATCATACCTAAGGCCTGGCGGTCGGCCCCCAAAGAGGGCATTACCCTCTACGCCCTGGCACTTATCTATCCTAAAAACACAGAAGCGTTCATTTGAAAAGTCATGTGCCCACCCTGACTCATGCAGTATGATTTACAGGGGCGAGATCTGGAAACAAGGCAGATGTCCAAGACATGATGTGAGGAGAAAGAAACTGCGGTTTGTCTCCACAAAGGACTACAGTAAGAAAAAGAAAGAGAAAAAAAAAAAAACCACGCGATCTTGCAGACTGATGCAACTTGGACAGAATGGAGGAGTATCGGGTTAAGGAAGGAAGTCAGAGGGGAAGAAAGGCCAGATGATGTAACTCACTTGTGGCCCGCAGACAAAGCCGGGGATGGGCAAAGCAAATGGAAACAAAGCCCTGGACTCTGAGAAAACTGAGGTTACCCCGAGGGCGGGGAGGGGTAGGAATCCTATGAATAATCATAATGCTACTATAAAAAATACGGAAGAAAGAAGTTTCACCAAGCTGTTTGCAAAAACGAAACTTCTAACCTTTTCCTCCAGGCCCCTAATGACTTGCTGTGCAGTGAGAGACAGACGTCATCCCTACCTTTAAAAAGCTGGTGCGCAGCGGGTAGGGCGTTTGCCTTGCACGCGGCCCACCCGGGTTCGAATCCCAGCATCCCATATGGTCCCCTGAGCACCGCTAGGAGTAATTCCTGAGTGTAGAACCAGGAGTAACCCCTGTGCATCGCCGGGTGTGACCCAAAAAGCAAAAATAAATAAATAAATAAATAAAAAGCTGGTGCGGGCCGAAGCAATAGGACAGCGGGTAGGGTGTCTGCCTTGCATGCGGCCAACCTGGATCTGACCCCTGGCATCCCATATGGTCCCACGAGCACCGCCAATGTAATTCCTGAATGCAGAGCCAGGAGTAACCCCTGAACATCACAGGGTGTGACTCAAGACCAAAAAAAAAAAAAAAAAATCTGGTGCTCAGCACTGTAGCACTGTCATCCCGTTGTTCATCCATTTGCTCGAGCAGGCACCAGTAACATCTCCATTGTGAGACTTGTTACGGTTTTGGGCATATCGAAGAATCGAAGATGCCGGGTAGCTTGCCAGGCTCTACCGTGCGGGCAGGATACTCTCAGTAGCTTGCCGGGCTCTCCGAGAGGGGCGGAGGAACTGAACACAGAGGCCCTACCTGCCATGCCAAGTAAAATGCAGTGGTCACAAAACCGAGAATGAAATAACAGAACCAGATTTGTGGGTTCAAGCGCAAATAGAAACTGTCAGTTACCACTATGCTCAACCACACCGATTTCCTCCCTTTCTCTTAGGGCGCCCCGCCCCAGCTCCCTCTCTGGCCCCGCCCACCGCAGCCCCACGTGGCTGGGAACTCCCCGCCACCCTCTCTCACCTCATGTCACTCTTTCCCACACCTCAGGAAGAGATCCACAAGGAATCTGGTCTGAAAAGGGGTACCGGGGAAGTCATTTAAACCCACAGCAAGTTACCAGTTAGGGCTCAGCTCAGAGTTAAATGAATACAAATTCTTAGGACCGACCCCACCAGCAACTCGGAGAGTTACCATTCAAACCAAAAACGAGCTGGGGGGCGAGGACGTAAAAACTACTGAATCAATACGCTGCGGACGGTGTGACAATAATTTCAATGAACACCAACTGTTTACTATCATCATTCTGGTTTATTATTATAATTCACCTCTTGCTAATTTTCAGGAAAAGACCAACTGCCCCAATCCTCCCCACTCCCAACAGCAGAGATGGAGTTCAGAGCTCAAATCCCTCCCCCCTCTACTGACTATCTTAGTGCTCAGGGAGACAGCACACGGGGTAGGGCATCTGCCTCACTCTCGGCCCTCCGGGCACCACATCAGAGTGAGCACTGAGCACAGAGCCCGGAATGGCTAAAGCCCTCCCCCCACCACCAGGGAAAAGGAAAAGAGCAAAGACAGTCCATGCAAGGTCCCGAGTGGGGACCCCGGCACCCCCATAAAAATGAAGGCCAGGATGCGGGAGAGACGGCACCTCAGGTAAGGTGTCTGCCCCAGAAACTTCTTGGACTACCGGCCCCGGCCCTCCCCTCGGTGGGCTACAGAATCCCTCCCCTTCCTATCGCTCTCCCGGGCCCCCAACTTCCTACTTCTCTTGCGTGGCTGTTGCTCGAACATGTCACAACATCTCGACCTCTAACTGGGAGGGTTCGGTTTGAACAGAACCAAGGCACTATCTCCGGGGTAGACGGTATCCTCAGTGTCTAAGGAAACCCCAGCCCGTCTCCTGGTCACTTCCAGCAGGGGACACTTACAGGGACACGTGGGAAGAGACTCGAGGAGCCCAGGGATAAAGCCTCACCACGTAACTGGATAGGGCTGGAGCGATAGCACAGAGCGGGAAGGGCATTTGCCTGGCACGTGGCCGACCCGGGTTCGATTCCCAGCATCCCATAGGGTCCCTTGAGCACTGCCAGGAGTAATTCCTGAGTGCAGAGCCAGGAGTAACCCCTGTGCATCACTGGATGTGACCCAAAAAAGAAGCAAAAAAAAAAAAAGTAACTGGACGAGCCAAACCCTGAGCCAAGTGGAAAGGGGTGGAAAGAGGCATGAACGCAGCAGAGCGCCGCCTGGGCAGCACACGGGGACTCCGTTCCAGGGGATCCAGGCGGGCTAACCAGGGCAGGACACGTGGCAGGATGGGAGTCAAGTGCAGCTGCCCTGAACGCCCCCAGCCGAGACCCTTCCTCACATTCCAAACCCCTCGTCCGGGACCCACTCCGCTCAGCTGACGGGCCCCGAGGGCCTCTGGACGGACGCGCGTCTCTGAGGCGTCCTTGGTGTCACATACAGGGTGCCGGGGACCGGACCCCGGTCAGCCGCGTGCCAGGTCGAACACCCTGCTAACTGCTCCCCGGAAACCTACCTCTGGCCAGACCCCGAGTACGGGAGGGAGGACACCAGTCTCACATGCACCCGACCCGGGTTTGATCCCCGGCACCCCATACAGTCCCCCCATAAGAGTGATGCCTGAGCACAGAGCCAGGAGTGGGCCCTGAGCACTGCCGGGTATGGCCCCCACATCACAACAGAAAACAAACAAAAAAACAGAAACAAAAGCCATCCCACACCGTTCAGAAAAGGACTCGTGAAGGACAGCCACACACAACGAAACACACCGAGCCAAGGCGCAGGCCGGGGAGACAGGGTCCTAGCTGGACGCCTGCCTGCACCCAACCCCCTGCACCACACGGGCCCCAAGCACTGGGCTGGGAGCAGCCCCTGAGCAGGGCTGGACATGGCCCCCAGGAGGGGGCGGGCCACAATGAGACCTTCGGAGGCGATGAACATGCCAACACTTTGACTGTTGGGAGGGGACACGGGAATCTAAACTTGTGCACGAGCTAGAAACTCAACATCACATGCCACGTACATGCAGGCTGTTCATAGTCAGGGCAGAGAGAAGGGAGGTGGCCGGAGGAACTGAGACAGAAAATGAAGGGAACAAATGAAGGAGACCGAGGAGGGCAGAGAAATAAAGGACGCAACTGCCAGGGGAAGGGGGGGCCAACGTGCCGGAGAAAACTGGGTCCAGAGGTGAACGTGACGGGGGGCATTAACCAGGAACAGGAAAGTTTTTGAAACTTAAATTTTATAAAGCCACGAAGCCTCCTTCCCTCTCCGAGACGCCGAGTCCTGTGAAGGAAGCCCGCCCCACCTCCGGCCCGGCCAAACACAGGAGCCGAAGACCGGGCAGGCCCGAGTGCCCAACTAAACCAAACCTACAGGAGAGCTCTGTTCTTTATTTTTTTAATTTATTTCTTTTTAAAATATCTTAATTTCCATTTCCTCACGCCTAGGATGGCTCTGTCATCACATGATCTCTCTCCAGAATAGACATTTTTCAGGGAGATGGCTCATGCACACTATGACTAACTCCTAGGGGCCTGGTCAGTTACACACACACACACACCAGCCAAGATGACAGCAGCCCTCAGTTACACACACACACACACACACACACACACACACACAAACACACACACCAGCCAAGATGACAGCAGCCCTCAAAAGTACCAGGTGTGGAAATATAAGGTGTAACACTCCCCGCCACACACACACACAGCCAAGGTGACAACAGCCCCGGAAGTATCAGGTGTGGAAGCATCAGGTGTGGCGTCCCACCTTCCAAAAATAATATACATGCTCTTGTTCACTAGATGTTAGGATCTGCCTAACTGTTGTCAAAGACAAACGCTTAATGACTTTAACGATTATTTTCAAGTTCCGCATTTCTCCTGCACAACACTGCAGTGCTCAGGAAAGCGCTGGGCGGGTGGGTCTTCGCTGCTCATCACCCCTTAACTTAAAGGCTGCAGAGTAACGGGCAGCACCACCAGCACCACGAGAGGGAAAGCGTAGTCCCACCCCTCCCCCACCCTTCCCTCCAGGCTGCGGTGACGTTTGATTTTAGTGGACTGTCTGCCCTAAACTACTTCTGTGATCTCCCTGGGCCTCAACACTGAAAACCTTACAGAAATGAGACTAGATGGGGCCTGGAGCGACAGTGCAGCAGGGAGGCCTTTGGCTTTGTCCGCTGCCAACCTAGGTTTGACCCGGGCACCCCCTATGGTCCCCGGAGCCCCAAGGAGGGGTCCCTGAGTGCAGAGCCTGGAGTCAGCCCACAGCACCAACCCCACCCCAACCCCGAGAAAAAAAAGAAAAAGAAATGGAAATGGAAGCATGTGGCTCAATGGTACAACACATTTTTTCCCTGTGTGAGGCCCTAGGACCTAGAGAGAAGGAAGGAGGGAGCGAGGAAGGGACGGAGAAACAGGAACAGGAAGGGAGGGGACGGGAAGGGAGGAAGGAAGGAAACAAGCCAGCGGGCTAAGTAATCTTGCCCGGCTCGCTGAGAGCTGAAGGAATGTCCTCGACAATTTCTTTTCATGACAACCTAACATCCGCCAACACGGGGGAATCCAATGTGGCACAGTCTTCAAATGAAATACACAAAGCAGTGACAAGTGGCTGAACTAAACAGATACCGACCCACATTCATGAAACTCAACTGAAGAGCCCCATGGGCTAAGCGTGTTGAAAAACTCTTTAACCATATATACAATACCATCTCAATAAAGTTCAAAAATACACAAAACAGGATGGCAGGCAGGCAAACCATAACCTCGCCTTCTGGAAAGCTGGTTCCAACCCTGGCACTGCAAAAAGGAGGAAAAAATAATAATAATATGTAAAACAATGCTATACACTGTTTGGAGGTGCAGATAATGAAATGGTAGAGAAATACCAAGGAAAAATAAACATACCAGACTTCATTTAATTTTTTTTTTTTTTTTTGCAGAGCCAGGACTCAAACCCAGGTCTCAAGCATGCAAGGCACGTGCTCTACCATGAAGTCACATCCCCACACACGCCATCACACATATTTCTAAAAAGAAAATCTCTGTACGCATCATAGCATCCTAACTCCCGACCCGGACAGTTCTGAAGGCGCAATATGGCTTCTGTGAAAGAAGTTTCCAGACTGTGCCCTGGCACATCCCACACTGTTGAGGTCCAGGGTCAGGGGCATCTCACCGTGGATGTACAGTTCCTCTCTGCTCCGTTAACACTCTGTGGGGTACCCCCGCTCTCCCCCTTCCAGGAAAGACCACGGTCTCCAGCACATTGGCTGCTCTCTCTCTCTCTCTCTCTCTCTCTCTCTCTCTCTCTCTCTCTCTCTCTCTCTCTCTCCTTCCCTCTTTACATCACAGCAACAACACAAGGCACCTGTCCTGGCAGAGCCCTCTCGGTTTGGGCCAGAGAACTGGTGGAGGGTTCAAGTGCTTCCTTTGCAGGCGGCCGACCCTGGTTCAACTCCAAACACTGCGCATATATTCTAAAACCCATCTCCCGTAAGACCCATCGGGAGTGACTCCCGAGCACAGCCCTGGCAAGCTCCAGTCCCCAGCACCCACTGGCCTCCCAGGCCTTACTGGGTACATCCTGGGAGGCCACCCCCATGTCTGTGGGGGGGTGGGGGTGAGGCCAAGAGGGATGCGAGTGGAGAAACACTAAATAAATATAAACAGTGTGCCCAACTGTCCCCAGAGTTCCTTCTCAGGCAACGTCTTCTTCAGAAAGCACCACGGATGTCAAGGGGACGAGAACCTAAGTTCTGCCATATCCGTTTCCTTGTTTGCAAAAAAAAAAAGAATGATTTTTTTTTTTTTTTTTTTTTAGTGGCCGGAGCGATAGTCCAGCAGGTAGGGCGCTTGCCTTGCATGCAGCCAACCTGGGTTCAAGCCTCGGCATCCCATATGGTCCCCCTGCACACAGCCAGTTGTAATTCCTGAGCGCAGAGCCAGGGGTAACCCCTCAGCATTGGCTGGGTGTGACCCCCAAGCAAAAACCAAGTTTTTAAATAACAACAAAAACCTGGGGCCGGAGCGGCAGTACTGCTGTTAGGGCATTTGCCTTGCACGCAGCCAACCCCAGGTTCGATCCCAGCCTTCTATATGGTCCCCCCAAACACTGTCAGTTTTAATTCCTGAGCACAGAGTCAGGAGTAACCCCTGAGCATCACCAGGTACACCCCCCCAAAAAAAAACCCAAAAATAAACAACAACAAACTATCTTATATAAGGGTCGGAGGCGCTTGTTCCATTCACAGGTCCACCTGTGGTGCCTCTAGCCCCACCTGAAGTGATCCCTGAGCACAGACACAGGAGTAAGCCCTGAGCACTGCCAGATGTGTCTCACACCCCTGACCCCCAAGGCCCGCCCCTGCAAAAACTTAAGAGAAGCTACAACCAAGCCCCATCTGTGCTCTCTCCCCTCCCTCTTCTTTGGGGGGTGGAGGGGGTCTGGGCACAGCCACAGTGCTCAGCCTAGCCCTGGCCCTGTACTCTGTGCCTTAACTCCCATCCTCTCTTTTCCACACTTCCTCCCCCCTCACCCCGCCCCCGCCACCACCTTACCACCCGCATTCTGGAAAGATGGAATCAGGAGCCTGCGCAGAGGGGAGGCGCTAGCTGGCCTGCGGCCCAGGGCGGTTCAATCCCCAGCACACATATTGTTGGTTCCCCCAACAGGGGCAGGAGCACTGAGCCAGGAGCAGTCCCCATATGCTGCACGCTGGGTGTGGTCCAAGGGCAAACCCCAATACAAAGCTTAACTCGAAGCCCGGGGAAGGGGCTTCCCATCCTTTCCCTCCCCTTCCCCTTGCTTCTGCTCCACCACACCCACCTCCACCAGCACCCCTTCCCGGGAGGGGTCACCTTCAGCCCCAGGAAGCTAAACGGCCTTCCTCTGCCCATCCCAGCCCAGCACGCCTCGGCTCTTCGCCCAGCCCACCCGCAGGCGACCGTCAGCCACGTCCCCCGTGCACGGATGACTAAGATGACTGACCGCCGGGTCCTGACAGTGGTGCCTCTAAATCTCCATCTCTTCTTCCGGTTCACCCTAAGGTCCTTAAAGGGGCGAACAGAGGAGAGCGCTTCGAGAAAGAAACCTCAGGGTGGGGAGCAGTTCACACAGCGGGAGCCTGGCCTCTGGTGCCAGCAGCCCTGGACCCGACCCCTGGAACCTCTCAGTCCCCCCCCAACCCCAGGACCAAGCCAGGAGAAGTTCCTGAGCCCCCCAGGATCTGGTCCAAACACCGGGGCCAGAAAAATCTGAAACGTGAATACCAACCCTCCTTCCACGGAGATTTCCTTGAAAGCAGGAGCAATATCAAGCTCACCTTTCCGTTTTATCCAGCACGGTGCACCTAGCAGTCTGCACGCAGAGAGCACTCCGCACGTGCATGGCAAGGAGCTATTTCTACCGGGTCAACACATGCTCAGCTGGAATATTTATGGATTTCATTTCTATATGTAACGATTGTCAATCCCCAGTCCAGGCCATCGTTTCTGGCCCCTTAAAGGTCAGGGGTTTTTTGACAGTGATGATGCTACGAAGTGATGATGCTACGAATCTGAAGTTAAAAACGCATTTTCCTAAATGCCATTCTCAGGTCCAGTATCATAGACAAGATTCTTTCTTGGGGCAGGAGAGAACAGCGTAAGCAGGCAAGGCACTTGCCTTGCGTGTCGCGAGCCCGGCTTGATCCCGGGCACGCCGTGTGTTCCGCCCAACACCACCAGGAGTGGTTTCTCAGCACAGAGCCAGGCGTGAGCCCCGAGCACCGCTGGGGGTGGCCCACAAGCCCACTGAAAAGGACTCCCCCTGGCTCCTGCTTGGAGACCTGCTCTCACACCACGGAAGGATTCCTCTCCTTTGCCCACCTTCCCCTGCTCTGAACTAAAACCACTTCGGGATTCAGAAAAAGAAAGAAAAGCGCCAACAACAAACCTCTCGGAAGAGAGCACAGGAGGATACGCCGTAGAGATGCCTCCAGCCCCCACACCAGGCTGCTGCACTCGGGGCAGCAGGAGGGGAATGGGTGAGGCCCCTCCCCGTCCCACTGGGGCTAAGCCCGGCAGTGGGAAAAGGTCTAGAACTCAACCGCCACCACGCCCACCGCCTCCCCCACGAGGGAATCTATTCCTGAACCGTGTGGCCGAGAGTCCCATACTTGACACCACTGATGTATGAGGGTGGCACACCACATCTGATGGGGCTTAAAGTGGAAAGCAACCAATCTTAGGAGGGAAATATGTATGTATATACATATATAGCTGTACAGACATAGGGCAGAGCGATAGCACAGTGGGTAGGG
The DNA here is from genome assembly GCF_027595985.1 of Sorex araneus. Lineage (NCBI taxonomy): Eukaryota > Metazoa > Chordata > Mammalia > Eulipotyphla > Soricidae > Sorex > Sorex araneus. The sequence goes on along the minus strand of NC_073313.1, from coordinate 256,275,392 downwards.
CGTTTGCCTTGCACGAGGCTGACCTGGATTCGATTCCTCTGTCCCTTTCCGAGAGCCCGGCAAGCTACCGAGAGTATCCCACCCACATGGCAGAGCCTGGCAAGCTCCACGTGGTGTATTCAATATGCCAAAAACAGTAACAATGGAGACGTTACTGGTGCCCAATAGAGCAAATCGATGAACAGTATATACATATACACATATATATAAGCACACAAGGCTCAAGCTTTAACAACATGTGACTAATCTTATAGAAAGGCTTAATAGATCATGGGTGAAATACAACAATCTTCACACACTTTCCTCTAAGAAACCCTTTTTTGGATCATTTTTAGCGGATTTTTCCTAACAAGCAACACAAAATAAATTACTTTGGTTCTGCTTTGGGGGCAGGGTTTGGGGTTCGGGAGGGGAACATCTGAAATATGGTGGTGGAAAGAGCGTAAGGGTGGTGGGATTGGTGTTTGAATATTAAATGTAACCAAATTCTGTGAACAACTTTATGAAAATAAGTTTGAGAAAAGAAAAGGAAAGAAAAAAAGAGAAGAAAAGAAAAGAAAAGAAAAGAAAAGAAAAGAAAAGAAAAGAAAAGAAAAGAAAAGAAAAGAAAAGAAAAGAAGAGGAAAAGAAAAGAAACAGACTGTTCATGTCAGAGGAAAAAAAGCTCAAAAATCTCCCTGTGATGAAGCACCTGGAGGCGGGCAGGGGCCGGCCTGGGAAAAGCTATCTCTCCGTCTCCATTCACCTTCTTCCACATCCACCGACCTGACATCCTGGGCCGGAAGAGAACTCCGTCACAGGCACAGAGCCGCCCAGGTCTCGAACCCTGCACAGAAGACTCCCAACCCGGGACTGCTAAAACCCAACGGCCCGGACTACATTTCCATCCACCTCAGTTTCCTCTACGAGCGTCCCACGTCCCCGTGGCTTCTCCTCCGCTCCACACGCCGTATTTCTGTGCCGACGGTGGCTGGTCTACCTTCCCCGGAGGGGGCCAAGGAGCACAGCAATTCTGTTCCCCGCCGTGCTCCCAGCACCCTAACTGCAGTCCTGGCGCAGGACGGGGATTACAAGGCGGAGCAGAGAACTGAACAAACGAACTGATCATTTAAACAGGGTGGGGTGCCTCCCCCACCCCACCCCCGCACAGGGGCAATGAGATGGATCGTGAACCCCCCCCACCCTCCACATGCCACGATCCCCCTCCTCCTTCCATAACTTGTTCATCCTCCATTAATTCCACCCTTGCTGCCTGTGAGGAGGACATCTGAAACTCATGAATATTTAAGCGGTGGCTCATCTAGCCCAAATGGCTTACAGAACCAGTAACTGAAACCCAGAGACACCGGGGAACCCGTGGCACTGACCCTGACACCCAACACAGCGCGTGACCAGAAACCTAGCCCCCCCAGCCCGCCCTACAGAACCACACGCACGGCGCTCAGGGGTCAGTGCTCCTGGTCAGTGCTCCAGGGACTATGCGGTCCGGAGCATCAAACCCGGACTCCTTCTGGCCAAGCCTGTGCACCAGCTCAGATAGACAGAGCTCGCTCTCTCTCTCTCTCTCTCTCTCTGGCACAGAAACACCCTGTCACCCTATTTATTTATTTTTTGGGGGGGTTTGTTTTGGGGCCACACCCAGCAGTGCTCAGGGCTCTCACTCCTGACTCTATAACTCAGGAATCACTCCTGGCTGGCTTGGAGGACCTAAATAAGGTGTCTAAAGACGGACCCTGGGTGGGTGGGACTAAATAAGGTGTCCGGGACGGAACCTGGGTGGGCTGCATGCACAGCATGGGCCTTATCCTCCGCGCTCTCAATCGGTTTAAAGGAAAAAGGAGGAAAAGCCCAGGGAGGGTGGGGGGTGGGGGGGAACCGGAGAAACTGGAGAAGCCTCGCTCGTGCCTGAGGGTGAGGAGGGCAGAGGAAGCCGCCAGAAAACAAAAGAATGAACCAGCACCACACACTCCCACGTCACAACCAACCCCCCTGCCTGCCCCAACTTCCAGGGGTGGGGGTGGGGGGGCACCGCTCCGCAGCATCCTTCGCCTCCCAGAAACCAGCACGGAGGGAACCCCAAAGAAAAGGCTGCGAGAGCCGATGCTCACGTCTAAAGGGATTCTTGAGACCGCCTCTCCCGGGGAGCCCCCCACAAAGCCAGGGGACCAACCACCAGAGAGGGGCGGCACCACGCCACGGGGCGGCTGCACGCGTCGGGGTGTTCAGACGTGTGTAGGGCCCGGCTTGCGGGCTTTGGGGGCGGGGGGGGCGGGACACACACACACACACACGGCAGTGCTGGTGGAGGGGGGCTCAGCTAGGGTGGGCGCGTGGTGGCCGGGGCGGTAAGGGGGTCACTGCCAACGGTGCCAGGGCTGCAACCCGGGACTCCAGCATGCCCAGCGCAACGAGCATCTCTCCGGGTGCCCCCCGGATGCTGGGATCCTGTGCGCAGGGCGAGGGGGTCCGGCTGCCCACTGGATCCCCGGGACCTCGCACCCCCACCCCCACCCACCCCCGGTCCCCAGCGGCGCGGGGCGGGCAGGAAGGCTCCTAATTGCGGGCCAGTGGCCACGGCATTCAGCTGGAATCGTTCCACGGCGCCCAGGCCCGCTCGGGCGCCCAATGCAATTTCATTTTTATTTATTTAATTTAAGACGGGGAAAGCGGGTGGCGTTCCTCCGTCCTTTCCTGTCTCCGAGGGGCCACGGAGGAGCACAGAGGAAAAACAAGCTCCGAGAGGAGCAGCTCTTCGGACGCCGAACCGGGCAGACCCGTTCAGTGGGGGGCGGGGGGAGGCTCGGAGCCCCCCTCGGGGACCCGATCAACGCACAACGCACGCACCCGGGGCGCGCTCGGGGAGACAAGCCAAGTCTCGCCGCCCCCCGCGTCCCTCTGAACCCCGGGTCACCCCCTTCCCCAGCCCCGACCGGGGGGCGGGGAGGGCCGGGACAGACTGCCACAAGGTCGCCCCCCGCGGCGGCCCCCTCCTCTCCCGCCAGCCTGCCCGACCCCCGCGGGGCTGGGGCCGAGGCCGGGGGGGACCCCCCCCGGGCATCATCCTCTCCTCGCTCCTGTCCTCGTGCTCACGTGGGGCCCCCGGGGCCGCGCTCCCACGCCCCGGCGCGCGCACCGCCCCGCCGCCCGCCACCCGCCGGCCCCCGCACGCCGCCGCGCCCCCCGCCCCGGGCGCCGCACTCACCGCCACGCCGGGGGTCCCGGCGCGCTCCGGCCGCTCGGGCTGCTCCGGCCTCGGGCCCACGCAGGCCTGGCTGCAAGCCCGGCGCATCCACGCCCCGACCGGCCTCCCGGGGAGCCCGGCACGGCCGCCCCGCGCGGGGGGAAGCAGGAGGCCCGTCCGCAGGCCCGGCCGCCGCCGCCGCCGCCGCCGCCGCCGCCGCCGCCGCCTAGACGCAGCCCCGGCCGCGGGGACAAGCGCAGCGTCGCTCCCCAGCGCCGGCCCCGCCGCGTCTGTTGAGCCGAACCGCCCGGGACGCGCTCCCGGCCGGCGCTCGTTGCATATGCAGAGAGGCCGCCGCCCATTGGCCCGCGGGCGGTGGCGCGTGCGGGGCTGGGCCTATCGAATCCCGGCCGGGGAGCGCGGCGCGGGCGGCCCGGGGCGGGGCGGGGTTACTACAGGGCATTCGCCCGAGCCGCGGCCGCCGGGACCCCGCCGCCGCCGCCGCCGCCGCCGCCGTCGCGGGGCGGGGCCGGGCCCTCGGGGGCGGGGCCTCCGGGCGGGGGCGGGGCCGGGAGGGGCGGGGCGCGGCGGCGGCGGCTGGGGGAGGGGAAGCGGGGGACTGGAGGGAGGGGCCGGGGAGGGGGGGCGCAGGGCCTCGAGTGTCCCGCATCCCGGGCGATCAAAAAAAAAAAAAAAACAAAAACCGGAACGACCCACGTGATGCGTAAATAAGCGCAGGGGTCGTGGGCTTCCGTGCGGGTTGTTTTTCTGCACTTAGCCTAGGTTGGCGCTCCTCTCGGTCCAATTTTGTCAAGTATATTCATTAGAGGGGGGTGGGAAGTGCCTAGAGACAGGGGGCGGAGCTCGAACCTTTTAAAGCTCTTTATCTTTTTTTTTTTCTTCTTCTTCTTCTTTATTTTGTTCTCTGGGTTTCCAGAGCCCAGCCTTTCCGCACCCAACCCCACCCTACACCCAAGCAAATTTAGTATTGGTTTTTCGAGGAGAAAGTTTGCTCTCAAGGGTTGTTTTTGGACGTTTCTTCTGATTCTAAAAGTGTTTCCGTATTTAAAAAAAAAATTAAAGACTTTAGTTATTTATTTTTTTATTCTTTTTTTTTGTGGAGGGGTCACACCCAGTGATGCTCAGGAGTTACTCCTGGCTCTACTCTCAAGAATTACTCCTGGTGGTGCTCAGGGGACCATATGGGATGCTGGGAATCGAACCCGGGTTGCCGCGTGTAAGGCAAACGCTCTACCCGCCGGTCTATCACTCCAGCCCCTTTTTAAATTTTTTTTATTGAATCACTGTGAGACCTTTACAAAGCTGCTCATGATTGGGTTTCAGTCATGTTAGTGTTGCAACACCCATCCCTCCACCGGTGTACATTTTCCAGCGCCAGTGTCCCCAGCTTACGTATTTTAAAGAGGGGGCCAGTGTATATCTTCTTTTTCTGCGCCCTCACCTTGGTTTGGGAGATACACCCTGTGTGCTGGGAGCCACCCCATGCACTGGCAGTGAGGAAGGGACCACGTGGGGCCAGAATAAGAGCACTGCATCCTACCTGGGCTCCAGTACCCTGAACTGTTATTTCAGATGCTTCAGGAGGCTGAAAATGCATCAAATGCAGGTGGCTTGTGCCACCCCACACCTGTCCACACCATCCCCCTAAACACTCAAACGCACACAAACCAGAATCAAAGCACATGCTAAAACAAATGACTATACTGTTACGTAAGGATTTGTAGACAGTGTAATATAAGCCTTCCATTGCCAAAAACTGGGCTGGGGGGGGGCTGGGGGGGCTTGAGCTTTTGTATTAATCCAACTTATTATTTAGTTGACCTGCCATCACCATCATAGGCAAAGCAGGTTTGAGTGGCCAGAGAAGTCGTTCCAAGGGCCAGAGAATGCTTCGTACCCAGACCTGTGGGATCCCAGAAGGGCCATTGCCAGCGGGGTGTGGTCCAAAACCCAAACATCCAAACCCAAACCAAACCGAAAGAGGAATATAAGGCAGAACTGATGCCGCAGGAAACAAAACTGGGGCGGAGAGGGGTGCTTATCAATGGCGGTGGTCTCCAATTCCTCTTGCAGGCCCCCAGACTGCTGGAAGAGTGCATCTCCCGCAGGCTCAACGCTTCTCTAAGTAGGTGAAAGGTGACTTTTCTGAGTCAACCCCAGGCGAAAACAGAGGCTCACTTCCCAAGAAAATCTCAGATAATCAGTGAAGCTGCCAAAACTTGAACTAGGTGGAGTGAGGACGCCCAGAGCAAGCGAGGGAGCTCGGTTCTGGGCCCCCGGCCAAGTCAGCGACCCAGAGGAACGTCTACCTGACTCAGGGAACCTGTTTCCCCACCAGGAAAGAGGGGGCCTGGCCGGCTAATCCGTGGAAATCCCGAGGAGAGTGGGATGCAGAAGACTGCCAACTCTACCAGTCTGGAGCATCAGACTGTTCCAGGGCTCAGGCTGGAGAGATCGGACGGCGGGGAGAGTGTTTGCCTTGCACGTGGGAGACTCAGCTTGGGTCCCCAACACCCCATACAGTCCCCCACACCCCCAGCCAGGAGTGAGCCCTGAGCACAGAATCAGCCCCGACCACAGCCGCGTGTGCCCCCCAACCCCCAAAAAATAAACTTTAAAAGTTGTTCTGAACCACAAAAGGCCTCCAGAGACCTATTTCCAAGCGAAGAAAACCAATGTGGAAACTTCTCTTTTACGTCAGTCGGTACAAGACGGACGAACTGAATTCCGGCGGCAACGTGAAGATGGTATGATCTCTTTGGATGTGTGAAATTTATGTGTCTGTGACTTTTTTGTTTTTTTGAAGAAATAGCCCTTGGAATTAAAATTCTAAATTTTCATCTAATTTGCTGTTTAATGCTTAGGCTAAGCAATGTTTCTAGTCTCTGGCTGTTTTGTTTTGCTTTGTTTAGGGTTTTTTGTTTTGTTTTGTTTTTTACTTTTTGGGTCACACCCAGCAATGCTCAGGGGTTACTCCTGGCTTTGCACTCAGGAATTACTCCTGGCAGTGCTCAGGGGACCATATGGGATGCCGGGGATCGAACCCGGGTCGGCTGTGTGCAAGGCAAATGCCCTACCCGCTGGACTATCACTCCAGCCCCTTGTTTAGGTTTTTTCAGCAAAATAATAAAATGCACAGTGGCTTTCCCTTAAGAATTGTAGCATTTTTTACGTTTTTATTGAGAGCTTTTTTGGATACTAGAATTTGACTGCATTTTTCCTCCTTGTAAGAGAAAATTTAGGGGCTGGAGCAATAGTTGAGCAGGTAGAGCACGCGGCAGACCTGAGTCCAATCCCCAGCACCCCATAGGGTCCCCCAAGCCTACCAGGAGTAACCCCTGAGTGCAAGCCCAAGAGCCCAGAGCACAGCGGGTGTGACCCAGAAACCAGAAAAAATAAAGAATCTAAACTAGTACTAGAGTTTTCCTTTATCATCCTGTAAAACCAAGTCTAGCTGATATTGAGAAGCTAAGCAGAGGGGCAGAGAGAAAGCACAGGGCTATGGATGTATTGCATACTGGTTCCACAACCCAGAAGTTCCATACCACCCCCCAAAGAATGTCAGGCATGAATACCCCAAAAAACTTAACAGGGCTGGAGCGATAGTACAGTGGATAGGGTGTTTGCCTTGCATGCAGCCGACGCGGGTTCGATTCCCAGCATTCCATGTGGTCCCCCAAGCACCGCCAGGAGTAATTCCTGAGTGCAAAGCCAGGAATTACACCCCTGAGCATCGCCGGGTGTAACCCAAAAAGCCCCCTCAAAAAAATAAAATAGAAAAGCTTAACAGAAACATTTTTTTCTTTCATTTCTGGTGCGGGTAGCTGAGGTGCAATATGATGCTATATATAGTGTGCATATGCGTATACATATTTGAGTTAAGATGGGTCTGGCGTCTCCCCTGGGAGACAGCCCGTTGGCGTGAGTGCATACTTTACACGAGGGAGGCCTGGCTTTAATGACTGCCAGCACACGGTTTCCTGAGCAGGAGCAACCCTAAGCGCCTGTCACAGGGCCTGGGCAGTACCAGGTGTGACACAAAAACCCAAAACTAAAAAAAAAAAACCTGAATGGCCCTGACTTCAAGGAACACAACAGTCCGCACAGAATTGACTTAAGTGGCCAGAGAGTTAGTACAGCAAGTAAGGTGCTTGCTTTGCACACAGCCAACCCGGATTCGATCCCCATGGTCCCCTGAGCACCACCAGGAATGATTCCTGCATGCAGTCACAAGTAATCCCTGAGCACCACCAAAAAAAATGGAATAATTGACTTACTAATCCTTGTGGGTTTTGTTTGTTTTATTTTGGGGCCACACTGGCAGTGCTCAGGGGTCATTCTCAGTGGTTCTCCAGGGGGAAACATGCATGCAGTGCCAGGGGGTGAAAAAAACAGAGGGCCTCCTACATGCAAAGCATGCTCTTAGCCCAGTGTGCTCTCTCCAGCCCTAAACATTTATTTATCTCCCATAAAAAGAACTCAAAAGGCAGGGCAAATTCAAGATAGGTTTTGCCAGAGCATTGAAGAGCCAAATTCTGACCGTATTCGACTCTGTCAGCCTCAGGACATTGGCTTCGACCTTAGACAATCCTACCCGAGATGATAATAGTTTCGTATGTCATATGAAGACACAACAGTTCTAGTCAAAAAAAAAAAAAGAAAGAAGAAGGCGCCATCCTAAATACAGTTTCCATCATTAAGGAGAAAGCCCATCCTCCAGGGCGATTGGCCAGACCTGGCTCACATGTCCACAAGGAAGGCTGGGAAATTGCCAACTCTGGGGCCTACTTTAACGGAAGGTAGGTGCCGACACAGACGCAGCTGCTGCGAGAGGGCTTCCAGCCCCGATTGTGTCTAAGCATGCATGGATGGAGGCTGCCCCACACCAACAAGTGACTCTCAGTCCCCAGCAGATGTCCAATAATTGCACTCGGGGCTGGAGCGATAGTACAGCGGGTAGGGCGTTTGCCTTGCACACGGCCGTCCCAGGTTCGATTCCCAGCATCCCATATGGTCCCCCGACCATGGCCAGGAGTAATTCCTGAGTGCAGAGCCAGGAGTAACCCCTGTGCATAGGCAGGTGTGACCCCCCCCAAAAAAGAAAAAAAATTGCACTGGTGTCCCCCTCTCTCACCAGGGACAGCGTCACCTTCTGCTGGAGAAGGCTGCAATCCAAGGCCACCATTCATTTCCTCGGCCAGTTGCAAGCCAAGAAGCCTACGTGTGCTTCTGACCAACAGGCTAGAAATCAGAGTCACAGAGAAATCCCTGCAGAGTGACCTTATTCCCAGAACAAAAGCCACCTTTGTCATGCTCAACATTGAAAAAAAGAAAAAAAGGGAAAAATCTCCAAGGTCTTGGGGAACTGTGAATGATCAGGAGTCTGAAGAAAGACCGAATATATAGCCAGAGAGTCAGTCCCCGGGGTAAGAGCTGGCCTTGAGTATGGCTGCACGTGTACAAACCCTGTGAGCGCCACCAGTGACACTTCTGAGCACAGAGCCCAGTATGGCCCAGAAAATTGAAAATTTCAGGAATTTTCCAGTTACTCTGAATTTCAAGAGCCCCGGAGCCCCGAAGCTGTGACCTGGTCTCCCACCGCCCCCAAATGTCCAGTGGAAGAAGGCCTTTCGCATTCCGAGAATTTCTGGTGTCATCGAACTCCTTTTCTGTCTTTGTTTTTTTTTTTTTTTTGCTTTTTGGGTCACACCTGGTGATGCGCAGGGGTTACTCCTGGCTCTGCACTCAGGAATCACTCCTGGCGGTGCTCAGGGGACCATACGGGATGCTGGGAATCGAACCCGGGTCGACCGCGTGCAAGGCAAACGCCCTACCCTCTGTGCTATCGCTCCAGCCCTCCTTTTCTGTCTTGCACCAAGCTGCCCTCGGTGTTCAAGTTCTTTACCCTCCGTGGCGTGGATGAATCAGGATCCACAAAAACCCTTCAGACTGGGTCTCCGTTTGTTTTCAGCAGAGAAGGATCAAACCCAAGGGCTTAACTCTCAACCACATCCTCCAGCCTCTCCCTTCCTGCTGAATAGATAGTTCCTCGTGCTCCGGGTGCTGTCTCGGCATAAGGCTCCGACTCCGTAGGCGAAGGCGACACTCCCGACAGGGCAGCCTGTGTTCATGAAGGAGCGGCCTCTTCCCCTGATGCGCCCCGCCCGCTCTCCCTAAACCCACCCTGAGAAAACACAATTGTCTTCACGTGCTTAGCCCCATCTCGGATCATTTTCTAGACCTGGGAGAGGGTATGTGAGAACTGAGAGTATGGCACTGTTTGACCTTTGCCTCAAAGGAGCACGGTTGAAAGAACCAGGTCCCACGGCCCCAAAGAGCTTCAGCCTCGAGAAACAGACCTTTAGCGCCTCAGGGTGTCACTCAAAGCCCCAAAGGTGACACTCAGAGCCCCAAAGAGTGTCAGAGCGGTTAAGCTGTCAGTATTCACGGTACGACATGTGGATCCCGTGGTCCCCATGCCTCTGTGATTTCTCTACCCTCCCAAGGTCTCGCCAGTACAGACTAGTCACTGTCACTGTCACTGTCATCCCATTGCTCATCGATTTGCTCAAGCGGGCACCAGTCACTTGTTGTTACTTGTTGTGAGACTTGTTGTTACTGTTTTTCGCATATCGAACATGCCACGGGTAGCTTGTCAGGCTCTGCTGTGTAGGCGAGATACTCTCAGTAGCTTGCCGGGATCTCCAAGAGGGACGGAGGAATCGAACCCGGGTCAGCCGCGTGCAAGGCAAACGCCCTGCCCACTGTGCTATCGCTCCTGCCCAGTACAGACTAGTGTTGTGCAAAATTCCATGAATGCAAACCAGGTGCTCTGGGAAACTTTAACTGATGGTACTGGCAGGGCTAAATGGTGGGATGGCAAACTCGTCCCTGGGTAAAGCACCAGCCCTGGCAAGGCCCAGTGACTGTCATCCTCTTGGGGACAGAGCCCTGCAAAGATTCAGAGGCGCCACTGGCTGCTCCGTTGTCAACAGGGTATATGCGGGCACCGACAGTGTCCGCTACAGCTAAGCACTCAGCAATATCTGCCGTTTCCCTTTTTATCAAAGTAGCATTTTTAAATTTTATTTGGGGGCTGGAGCAATAGTCCCGCTGGTAGGGCACTTGCCTTGCACGCAGCTAACCCAGGTTTAATCTCAGGCACCTCAAATGGTCCCCCAAGGCCTGCCTGGAGTGATCCCTGAGCCCAGAGCCAGGAGACAAACTGAACACCGCCGACTGGGGCCCAAAAGCAAACAAACAAAAAAAGACTGAAATGGATTTCAGGAACTTTCCAGTTACTGTTACTGAATTTCAAAGGAAAAAATCAGAGCATTCTAAGAACCCCTGGGATCCTATTTCTTTTTTTTGTTTTGTTTTTTGTTTTTTCCAGAATATCCTCTCGGCCACGCGGGCATCACAGTTGGAACTCACATCCCCTCTCGACTTCAGATCTCTGGGGAGTGAGATTCGGCTGCAGCCTTCGCTGACACACTAGATTGCATAAACACTAGCAATCCGCTTTCTTCAAGGGAAGGTGATTCCATTTTGTTCCACTTTAATGCTGAAGGGTCCACTGGTACCCTTTTAACAACCGTTCACACCCTTGAAATATGTTAAAGTCCTTTTTTTCTAGTCTAGATCATCTTTTCTTCCTGTTTGTTTAAAATATTTCCCAAACGACCTATTTCTGTCCTTGTCATCATCCTTATTCTTTTTCTCCCATCTTCATTATTTGGAGGAAAAACAGAACCTTAAAAATGTCACGGTAATTGTAAAATATATTGAAAGACCGTTCTAGGGTTTTCACCCACCAGAATTCCATGAAAATAACCTAAAATGAATGAACCTTTTTGTGTGTGTGTCTTTGGTTTGGGGCCACACCCAGCAATGCTCAGGGATTCCTCCTGGCTCAGTTGGGGTGGGGGTGGGGTGAGGGTTCCTCCAGCGATTCTGGGAGCATCATGCAATTCCAAGGAGCGGGTCAGCCCTGTGTACACAGCATGTGCTCTGGCCTTTGAGCTATCTCCTTAGCCTCAGAGTTAATTAACATTTTTCTGGAGAGAAGAGGGCTCCCTGGACAGTGCTCAGGAGAGATGCCCAGCTAGATTCTTGGAGGTTGCTCCCAGTGGATCTGGAGTTACTATGCGGTACCGGGGATTGGACATGGGTCCCCTCCATGTGAAGCCTATGCTCAGCCCAGGAGCCGTTTCTCTGGCTCCAAATTAACTTAATGGAGTAAAAGAATAGAGTTGATTTTTGGCTCATTTTAACTTCTATCAATTTCCAGTTAAGTCAGCGAATGGACACTTCTCAGTCAGCTGTACATTTTTCACTGGTTTGGAGTCATCGCTGGAAGTGCTCAGTGACTACCCCCCAGTAAATAGGGGAATATGTGGTGATGCTCTCTCTCTCAGACTCTATTATTTTTGTTTTCAATTGTGTTTTTTTTTTAATTTGGGGAGGCATTTTGAGAGCTTCATCCAGGCACTCCTAGCACCGTGCTCAGGAATCTACATGGTGCCAGGGATTAAACTGGCGTCACCCAAGCACGAGCCACCAGTGATAGGCACCAGCATCACCGGGTTAAGCAAATATGGACTGTGCGGCCTTATAAGAGCACAGGGCCTTTGTATCTGCCCACTGGGGTGGCTGGATAGGAGGCTTGGAAGGGACGGGAAACAGCTGGGATTGACTCCGCTCTGCAGGAGACTCTTGGGGTGGGCATCAGTGGAGACCCTCCAAGGCAGCAGGACGCCCGGAGGTCTAGCCTGAGGGGGAGAGTCTCTCTCTGCCCAGCTCTCCCACCTGCTCTCCCTGCCCTCTCCCTCCTCGACCCATCTGTGTGAACCAAACACTTGGCACTCTCTGTTCAGCCCTGACTCACTGCTCCACCCCGGTCCTGGGTGGGGCTCCGAGTCCACACCCCAAAGGCACTGCGGGAGAGCCTGGGAAGGCAGGCGCTGGCTTCCCACGAGGAAATCAGAGCGCAGTTATTAGTGGAAAGGTGAAAGGCAACCAAACGCCAAGGCCACTCCCCGGGAATCAGCTCTCTGTTATTTTCTGGTTTGGGGCCACACCCTGCAGTGCCCCGTGAGCGAGAGATGCCGTGGTTCAATTCCGGACGTTCCAGGCACAGAGCAAATGGCACTCATGTCTCCAGCCGTCTCCCGGGCTGAGATTAGAGTCTTGCGCGCAGCTGTGATCCTTGTGTTAATCTGTTTCAGTGGTGAGCTGTTTCAGAAGAAGAAACTCGTGTGCAATTGCCCAGTGTGCTGATGGAAAGATATAGCCTGCACCAAGCGTGTTCAAGACATGTTTGGTGGGCTCAACTGTTGAATGAAGTACACCCAACAATGCAGGGAGAGGGTACCGTACCCACGAGGGCATTTGAAGAATACTCGAATCTCTCACCAGACATCAAATTTCCTTCCTCCCTTCCTTCCTCCCTTCCTCCCTTCCTTCCTTCCTTCCTTCCTTCCTTCCTTCCTTCCTTCCTTCCTTCCTTCCTTCCTTCCTTCCTTCCTTCCTCTCTCCCTTCCTCTCTCCCTCCCTTCCTCCTTCCTTCCTTCCTTCCTTCCTTCCTTCCTTCCTTCCTTCCTTCCTTCCTTCCTTCCTTCCTTCCATCCTTCCCCTTTCTTTCTTCCTTCCTTCCTTCCCTTTCCTTCCTTCCTTCTGCTACCTTTGGGCATTTGTTATCTCCTTACTATGTTTCTTTTTTACCCCACATAAAGCATCTGCGTTCCTATTTTTATTGCAGCGCTATTCAGAGTAGCCAAAATCTGGGAACAGTGCATTTTGAAGAAAAGATGATCGGATCAAGAAACTATGGTACATATACACAATGGAATGCTACTCGACTATTAAAAAAATAAATGGCAAAACCATGTAGTTCGCTGCCATGGAACTGGAGAATATCATACTGGGTGAAACGAGCCAGAAGGAGAGGGACAGATACAGAATGATGAAATCATTAAACACTCTGAAGGAGTCTGTTTTTGTCATACACTGACTTCGATGACCTCCGCTAGGGTTAGTTTAACTTACACTAAGCTGCCACATACCAGTGCTTCTGTTGAAGGGCCTTCATGGACCGCTAAGAGGACAGGTGATACCATCAAGCCGAGATGTGGAACAGGCCAGTCCGTCAGGATTTATGTAATGACACCGTAGCACAGTCACACAACCACAAAATCACCTGATGACACATATCTCAGAAGGGATCCCTGTCATTAAGCAACACATGACTATTCTTGTTCTTTCAACAATGAATTCTTCTCATTATTTTACCCTGGACCGTGTATTTCAACCCATATTTGTTTTGTCATTGCATAAGTCTTCTGTTCCTTCTGCTCTACCAAACAGGCTCTTCAGAGAACAGCAGCGGCAGTTGCTCCTGGGCGCTTGTAAGAATTTCAGAGCTGGGGCTGCAGAGATAGTACGGTGGGGAGGGCACTTGCCTTGCGTGTGGCCAACCCGGGTTCGGTCCCCGGCATCCCATATGGTTCCCCAAGCATGCCTGGAGTAATTCCTGGTTGTAGAACCAGGAGCAACCCCTGAGCACCACCGGCTGTGGCCCAACAAACAAACAAACAATAAAGGATTTTGGGGGGGCGGAGAGATAGCACAGTGGGTAGGGCTTTGGACTTGCACACAACTGATCCAGGTGCAATCCCTGGCATCTCATATGGTCCCCCAAACACTGCCAGGAGTAATTCTTGAGTGCTGAGCCAGGAGTAACCCTGAGCATCGCAGGGTGTGACCCAAAAAGAAAAAAAAAGAATTGCAGAGGTAGGGCTGGAGAGATAGTATAGCACCTAGATGCTTGCCTTGTAACAGGGCTGGACCACTTTGATCCCAGCACCACCAGCAGTGATCCCCGATGGTGTAGACACCCAAAACAAACTAAAAGCCTAAGAATCACAGAGGGGCCCGAGAGATAGACTCATTGGCCAGGGAGATAGATGGATGTGATTCCATCCCTGGGTACCACCTGGAGTGACCCCACACCTTGAGCAGCCCTGGAACAACCTCAGAGAAAGTGCCAGAGAGATAGTACATGCTTTGAGATGCTTGACTTGGGGCTGGAGTGATAGTACAGTGGGGAGGGCGTTTGCCTTGCACGCAGCCGACCTGGGTTCGATTCCCAGCATCTCATATGGTCCCTCGAGCACTGGCAGGAGTAATTCCTGAGTACATGAGCCAGGAGTAACCCCTGTGCATTGCTGGGTGTGACCCCAAAAGCAATCACTTACATCAATTGTCATCCTGTTGATATTCAATTTGTTCAAGTGGGCGCCAGTAAGGTCTCCATTTGTCCCTGTTGAGCACTAGTGTAGCCCAATGTATCTGCTTGCTCCAGGAATAGGAAGAGCATCAAACCGTTTGTTCAGGGTTTTGACGAAGAAGTCTGACCATCTCATAGGTGGGCGGCCACGCAGTCTTTTGACGTCCCATGGAATCCAGTCGGTAATAGCTCTAGTCCAGCGGTTTTCTCTAAATCGCATTACGTGTCCGGCCCATCTGATTTTCGATGCCTTGGCAAACGAGACAGCGTCCCTGATTCTTGATCATCAACAGAGGTTGGAACTCTGGATTCCTTCTCTCACTTGAGTGAAATGCGATACTCCAAGCATAGTTCTTTCGATTCCTCTTTGGAGTACCTGAATAGTATTCTCGTCCTGTTTTCGTAGGGCCCAGGTCTCTGAGGTGTATGTTAGTGCAGGAAGACTGGTGGAATTGAAAAGACGTGCCTGGAGCCGGAGGTTCTTCGTCATCTTAACCACTTCTTCCATGCTCTTGAAGGCGTTCCACGCTGCTCTCTTCCTCCTGCGCAGTTCTGGGGCCAAGTCATTCCTCATGTTGAGTTCTCGTCCCAGGTACACGTACACATAGCTGCTACATTCGGAGATGTTTGTTCTGTTGAGAGGAAATGGAACGTCAGGGTCTAGTTCGTTTTTCATGAACATTGTCTTGGTGAGATTCAGCTGCAGTTCGAGTTTTCCACACTCGCGGTCGAAGTCGGCCAGCATTTGTGCCGCTTGGCTAATGTTTGGTGTTATGAGAACGATGTCATCAGTGAAGCAGAGGTGGTGTAGTTGCCGACTGTCTATCTTCACTCCCATTCCTTCCCATTCCGAACACCTGAAAAATTTGCCGACAGTACTCGTTAATACACTGGCTTGGTTCTTCACACGCTACCTGTCCGAATGCAAAGTTCCATCCCAGTGGAAAACCAGCAGGACCGTTTTGTTGTACAAGAAGGGAGACATCCACGACATCGGCAACTATCGCCCAATCTGCCTGTTATCTGCTGTCTACAAGTTGTTCACTCGTGTCATCCTGAATAGAATAAGCAGAACACTAGACAAAGGACAACCATGTGAACAAGCCAGATTCCAAAAAGGATTCAGTACAATTGACCATATCCACACAGTCACCAAGCTCATTGAAGTCTTGCGAGAGTTCACGATGCCGCTCTGTCTAATGTTTATCGATTTAAAGAAGGCCTTTGATTCTGTTCAGACTGAAGTGGTCATCGAAGCCCCAGCCAAACAGGGAGTTCAAATGCAGTACATTAAGATCCTCCATGAGCTGTATTACAGATTCACCACCAGGATCTCACCATTCTACAAGGAAGTGATCATTGATGTAAAGAGAGGGGTTTGGCAGGGTGATACCATTTTACCAAAACTCTTCAGTGCCACTCCCCAAAAGCAAAAAATAAAAAAATGACTCTTGATTTGTATGTAGCTCTCTCCAATTTGGTCACTGGTATCACTTACAACCTCCTGAGCATTACCAGGAATGACCCCTGAGCACTGTTGGGTGTGGCCCAACAATCCCAGCCCAAAACACACCAATAGCAGAACCCCAAAGGGTGAAAAAAAAAATGAACTAGACGTGCATTTCAATAAGATTTTTCAGGGATTCACAGCCACAGTCAAGTTTGAGACTTGCTGGACTCCTACTCTAGACTGACACAGTCTATTGGAGACACAATAAGAACCACATGAAATAGTGTATCATTGAAATGCTTCTGTCCACCATAATAACACAGTCAAGATAAAGCAAATCGAAACCTTTCAGGACTATCTTTGATCCAACTCAATATATATTAAATACCATTTCAACTTGCGGTCGATATATAAAATTATTCAGGAGATACTTCACAGGGTTCTCCTTTAAGGCTTTCTTGTGTGAGGGTTCCAGGACCTCACATATGCCTCCCCTAGCCCCAACAATGCTCTGCCACTAAGTCCTACGAAGTACTCTTTTGAACATGGTTAAATCTCAGCTCGGGAGTAGGTGGTTGGCTTGCTTTGGTGCGCTGGCTTACTTCAGGCTCTGCGCTCGGGGATCCTTCCTGGCAGGGCACAGGGGGACGTAGGCAGTGCCAGGGATCAAAGCAGGGTTGGCTGTGTGCAAGGGAAACGCCGTAACCCTGATTAGTCTAGACCTCTCTGCCATCTCATCTCAATATTTCTCTAACTAGGAGGAACGGTGGAAGTATTAAAGCGTCTCCTGAGAGGCAACACTGCTTTCATGAGAACAGGAGTAGCCTAAAGGAGGTCTGTTCGGGGGCTGCCCCTCCCTGCTATACTCAGGGGACTCTGTGATGCCAGGGATCGAGCCTAAGTCTCCCGTTTGCAAAACACGCACTCCGTCCATTGAGCTCTTGCTCCAGCCAGAAGCCACTTTCCTACAGGCTCCCTGGGAAGCTCCTGAGTGCTTTACCTCTGAGAAGCTGTCAACATTTTAAAAAAAAACATTTTTTTTTTTTTATGAAAGCTCCGTGGTTTACAAAGTTATTCCTAGCGGAGATTTAGACATACAATCCTACCGCCAGTGCCAACTTCCTTCCACCAGTGTTCCCAGCTTCCCTCCCCTTCCTGCCCCCGTCCCTACCCCTGCCTGCTGCCTTGCCATTTGGCCACCTTCTAAAAGTTTGGCTAGTAAAGTTTGGGTCTCGTGATTTCGGCGTGTGTGTGTGTGTGTGTGTGTGTGTGTGTGTGTGTGTGTGTGAAATAAATAAATTTTTATTTTTATCTGGAGGGTTTTTAGGTGTGGATGGAGAGAGGGAGAGAGAGCGAAAGAGAGAGAGAGAGAGAGAGAGAGAGAGAGAGAGAGAGAGAGAGAGAGAGTAACACACTCAAGAGAGAACCCGGGCTTCTCTCGGGGCGGGGAGAGCCCTTAGACATATCCCAGCATTGGACACGAAAGCGTGGAAGGACACATCTCAAGAGGGAAGATGCGGGCAACACATGTGCTCAGCCGCGTGGGCGAAAGCAGCACATGGGTTCGGGCAGCATAGGCGCCATTTCAGTGTTTTTGACTGTGTGGTTTGGATATTTAGCTCTGTCATTCCTTAGCACCACTGTCATACCTGAATTTCCTTGATCTTCCCCCCCACCCCAACACACACACTGCATTGGAGAAGCTTTTTAATGTTGTTGACATTTCTCCTCCCACCTGATTGGATAAGCTTGCCACTCAGAGGAGAGCCAGGAGAGAAAGAAGGTCACTGGTCCAGAGAACCGAGAACAGCATCTGTGATTCCCAGTGTCCCGGCATGAGAACAGGCTCATCATGGAACTTTCCAGAGAGGGGGGAGAAGTTGGGGTCAATAGGATAGAGGATGGAACTCAAGTTGATCATGGTGGTTTGCTACTCATCCAAAATGCACAAGATGCGGGGGTGGGGGGGGGATGGGACAGAGGGAGGGAGAAAGAGGGAAGGGGGAAAGAGGGGAGGAAGCTGCTTTAGCAAAGGCAGGAAGGAGTAAACCACCATAGTGTTGCTTTTAGTGGAAAAGGCTCCATTGTATTTCTTCCTGTTACCACTACCCAGGACTGGAGCGATAGCACAGCAGGTAGGGCGTTTGCCCTGCTTGTGGCTGACAGGGGTTCGATTCCTCCTTCCCTCTCAGAGAGCCTGGCAAGCTACCGAGAGCATCTCGCTAGCACAGCAAAGCCTGGCAAGCTCCCCGTGGTGTATTCAATATGCCAAAAACAGTAATAACAAGTCTCACAATGGAAATGTTACTGGTGCCCGCTCGAGCAAATCGATGAACAACGGGATGACAGTGCTACAGTGCTACAGTGCTACCACTACCCAAGCAACGGTGAAAAACAACAGCTTCTCTCAATAGTTTTTGGATGTATTATTTACTAGGAAAAACTTCAGGACAAGCATATTCTCATCGAGTTAAAAGGACTTGACACACAAATTGCAAAACTCTATTTCAAAGGAAATACTCGCAGCATAACTCTAACTGAAAGATCATTGACAAAAATTTCTCTCTGAATTCAGCAGACTTGAGTGGCTGCATTGCATGCTGGAGGCCCATGTTAATATTCCAGCATAGCACGGTCCGCTCAGCTCCAACACAAGTGACCCCCAAGTACCAAGCCAGGGGTAGCCCCTGACTGAGCACCACTAGGTGTGGTCCTGAAACCAAAAACAACAAGAAAAGATTTCTGTGTTGGGGGCTGGAGCAATAGCACAGTGGGTAGGGCGTTTGCCTTGCACGCGGCCGACCCAGGTTCGATTCCCAGCACCCCATATGGTCCCCTGAGCACCGCCAGGAGTGATTCCTGAGTGCAGAGCCAGGAGTAACTCCTGTGCATCGCCGGGTGTGATCCAAAAAGCAAAAAAAAAAAAAAATTTTCTGTGTTGTTAAGGGTTGTGGGTAGGATAGTAGAGTGGGTAGGGTGGTTGCCTTGCATGCAGCTGATCTGGGTTTGATCCCTGGTACCCCATTGTGGTCTCCCAAGCCTGCCAGGAGTGATGCCTGAGCTCAGAGCCCAGAGTAAGTGTTGAGCATCCCAGGTGTGGTCCCAAAGCAAACGAAACAAAACAAAGAGATTTCTGTATTGTTGGACGGTTTTATTACCACACCCCTTAGTGTTGCTGTCCTGTCGTTAAAGTTGTTGTGATGTGACTAGTTGCTGCGCACATGTCTGGGGACTCGTCAGGATGGAGTGCTCACACACTTGACCGTGGAGCTCACGACACATGCACTTCTCTAACTGAGGTGTTTGCACACGTCCTCCCTGGGCCGCCCTCTCAGTTGTGACATACACACATATTACAGTTCTGAGGGTCCCTGCAGTGCTCACACAGATTGACCAAGAGGTCGAATGTCTTGTCTTCCAAGCATAAGGTCATGAGTTCAAATCCCTGGTGCCCCACGTGCGCTGAGCTATTTGGCATCTCAGCTGTCTACACTCCTAGGTACTGCCAGCAATTTCTGGCTGCACCACAGCAAGGTGTATGTCAGAACCACAAAAAAAGAGGTAAGACCAGCAAGCATGTATTTACAAAGATGTGTGAGGACCTGTGCTATTTCTGCAGAGGACATCTGTTTCATTGCCTTTCCAGCAACCCACCCGTCCCTTTGAGGAGGGACCATACCCTCTTTTTTTGTTTTGTTTTTTGGGTCACACCTGGCGATGCACAGGGATTAACTCCAGACTCTGCACTCAGGAATAACTCCTGGCAGTGCTCGGGGGACCGTATGGGATGCTGGGATTCGAACCCGGGTTGGCCTCGTGCAAGGCAAATGCCCTGCCCGCTGTGCTATCGCTCCAGCCCCAGGGGCTGTACCCTCTTTGCTGAGCGAACAGCTGACCACTTGGCTGGCCTCAGAAGTGCAGAACTGACCTCCCAAGCAGAACATCCTCTCCATCTCCCCACTGATAACTGCCCCGGGGTTGGGAAACAAACAGGAAATGAGGAGGACCCAGTAGAGTTCATCCTCACCACTTGCACATTTGTGGCAGAAGAAGAGAGTGGCTGGAATGTTGTGAGCCCGCTCAAGGCTCTCAGGAGACATCTGGCCAACACAGGTAAGAGATAGGGGTGAGGGGCTGGAGCCATAGTACAGCGGGGTAGGGCCTTTGCCTTGCACGCAGCCGACCCGGCTTCGATTCCCAGCATCCCCTATGGTCCCCTGAGCACCGCCAGGAGTAATTCCTGAGTGCATGAGCCAGGAGTAACCCCTGTGCATCGCTGGGTGTGACCCAAAGAAGTAAAAACAAACAAACAAACAAACAAACAAACAAACAAACAAACCCAGGTAGGGGTCAGAAAGCCTACACGTAATGATGCTTGAAATCAGTGCCTAACCCTCCCCGGACCCATGAACTGCCAACACACACAGATATTCGAGCCTACGCATGCGTGTTCTTGCCCTAGTTTGGGATCATTCACACCCCCCACTTCCCCACGTACAAACAGGAAGGTGGAAGGCGGATTTCGAAACGGAATTGACCAAAGTTTAGGAAGGTGCTGTTGCTCAGGGGAAACTGACAATGTCTTCAGACTGACCAGGTACTGTGTTTACAGACCGACCCACCTCTCTGGGAAGCAGGAATCGGATTTCCAGAGCTCCCTTTCCTGGCTGCAAGCTCAGATTTCAGAGTCCTCCAACAAAAAAGAAACATCAAACCCTGTTTTCTTTTTTGGACTATCTTCTGCAGAAATCACTCTTCCATTCTAATTACCTGGGTGGATGGCATGAAGTTTTCATGGAATATGCTCCAAATTAGTGCTTTTTTTTTTTTTAATGGACTCAGTGTTTTACATGTACATTGGCTTTCCTGAATAAAATAAATACCTTCATGAATCATTTCTCTGTTTTCCAGAAGCACAAACGCTGAGATCATCCTGAAACCAGCCAGGGCTGGAATCTGGACACGTATCAGCTCCCTGCATTTCTCACTGCCTCTGCGTTGCTTCCGGGAGAACAGAGCTGTGGGCTCGGTCCCTCTGATGGTCTGTTTAATTTAATTTCATTTGGGGGTACCCTACCCAGTGCTGCTCAGGATTACTCCTGGCCCTGTGCTCAGGGATCATTTCTGGGGTGCTCAGGGGACCCCGTGGGATGCCAGGAACTGAACCTGGGTCAGAGGCACGCAGATCAAGCGCCCTGCATTACCATGCCTCTGACCCCTGGTGTCCTGCTGAGATCACACCAAATGATGTAACACAGAGGGAAGGACGCAGAATGATCTCGCTTGTTTGCCATTTGCGGATATAAGGAAACATACATAGTAGGGGTGTGGCCAGCCCAGGTGGGCTTTCCCGTAGCCCAGAGGGGTCCCCTAGCACTCCAGCAGTGACCCCGGATGTCTGAGCAGAGAGCCAGGAGTAAGCCCTGAGCATCTGGCAGGGTGAGGCTCCAAAACAAAACAAAAAGAAACATAGTAGGGAAGTAACTAATGGCCAAGGACAATAGGATGGACCGCAGGAGAATAGAGCCTAAGGGGGAAGCCTGCCACTGTGTGTGGGGGTGTGGGGGCGGAGGGGGGGGAGGGTTGGCGGGTAGGACAGGGGAGGGACTTCTAGACAGTAATAAGGGAAGCGGGCACTCTGGATGAGACTGGGGCAGAAAAGAGGTAAAGTGACGTGCATTGTGCATGATCAGTCGTGTAAACCACTGTGCCAAAAAAAAAAAAAAAAGGAAAAACAAAAAGGAAAAAAATGCCTGCCACAGAAGCAGGCTGGGAGTGGGAAGGAAATTGGGGACCTTGGTGAAGGGATGGGTTCTCAAACACCGTACCCCGGAACCCAGTCATGAACGACTTTGTCATCTGTAATGCACATTGATTCAATAAATTCATTTTAAAAACTGATCACAAATGTTCAAATCTTTGGGATGTCTGGCATCCCATAAGCCTCAGTGCCAAGGAGCATTTTAGAGAAACTGTCTTCAGATGGAGTCTGAATGGACTAAAACTCCAAATTGGAATAAAAAATTGGGATGTTGGGATCAAACCTGGGTTGGCCTTGAGCTAGGCAAGTGTCCGCCCTGCTGTACCTATCTCTCGGGCCCCACAGGTTGAATTCTTGGAGAGGGGAAAGACTGATCAAAACGAAGGAGGAGGAGGGGACAAAAAAGTGAAGAAAAGGAAATTTCTGCCGGTTAGAAAAAATGGATTCCAAGTAAGCATCGGTTGTCCTAGACCATTCGTCTCTAAGTGAGCTTTCCTGAAGCTGGTAGGGAGGAAGGAAAATAAAGACATGCAGCTTTTTCTGCAAAATGAAAGATTAGACCGTAGCTTTCAAAGTCTATATCATGGGGTCTGGAGAGAGAGGACAGGGGAGAAGGCATTTGCCTGACCTGGATTTGATCCCAGGAACCGAAAGTCTCAAAGCCAGCCAGGATTGGGCCGTGAGCACAGAGCCAGGGGTGAGCCCTGAGCACTGCTAGGTGTGGTCCCTTCCCTGAACATTGTGGGCCGGGAGGGAAGATGACTCAGGACTTGGGGACAGCCCTGTGCGTTCAAGGCCCCCAGGCTGATCCTCGGCCCGGCATGAGCCCCGAGCAGCCGGAAGCCAGGGCCTGGTCAGGTCTGGGCTTGGGGCCTTTGGGGCCCAGCCAGCTGCCGCCCCGGAGCTCTGCTTGGAGCATCTCTTTCCCCCACAAAAAGAGAGAAGTATCGGGACTGGAGCGATAGGACATCAGGTAGGGCATTTGCCTTGCACGTGGTCAACCCGGGTTCGATCCCCAGCGTCTGATATGGTCCCCTGAGCAGTGCCAGGAGTAATTCCTGAGTGCAGAGCCAGGAGTGACCCCTGTGCATCACTGGGTGTAATTCAAAAAGCAAAGCAAAGCAAAACACAGAGAGAGAGAGAGAGAGAGAGAGAGAGAGAGAGAGAGAGAGAGAGAGAGAGAGAGAGAGAGAGAGAGAGGAGAGAGAGAGAGAAATATCTCGCTGGAAGTCAGTGAGAGAGTTCAGTAATAAAGTACATGCTTTGAAGGGAACACCAAGTAAAATGGGGTTGGAGGCCACACAGGGGAAAGGTGATGTGTGCTGAAAGTAGACTAGAGACTTTACACGATGGCCACTCAACACCCCTATTGCAAACCACAACACCCAATTGGAGAGAGAGAACAAAAGCGAATGCCCTGCCACAGAGGCAGGGTGGGGTGGGGGGAGATGGGATTGGGGAGGGTGGGAAGGATGCTGGGTTTATTGGTGGTGGAGAATGGGCACTGATGAAGGGATGGGTTCTCGAACATTTTATGAGGGAAACACGAGCACAAAAATGTATAAATCTGTAACTGTACCCTCACAGTGATTCACTAATTTAAAAATAAATAAATTTTTAAAAATAAAATAAAGTGCATGCTTTGCAGTATAAGGCCCTGGCACCCCAAAATAAAATATGCGTTGAGCTGGGTCAGAGAGATAGTACCGGAGTTAAGGCACTGGCCTTGCACGCAACCACACCTGGATTGATCCCCAGCACAGCCTCTGGGCTCTGAGCATCCCCAGGTGTGGTCCCTGAACACAGAGCCAGGAGGAAGCCCTGAGCGCGTTAAAATATATACTAAACAGTCAGGGCTGTTATATATATAAAGAAAGGAGTCTTCCTATGGCCAGTCATAATGAGTGGCGTGAACTCACAATCTGAGGTTTCAGAGGCAGTGAAATGGCCATGTGGTTTGCGTTTGCTGGGCATGTAGACAAACTCACAACCCGCCTCAGCCTGGTACAGATTTCCCCGGTCTCCCACCTTTAGAACTTGTCAATCCTGTATGTCATCATCTGAAGGCATGCACTCTGTTTTGCACAACTTAATTCTTCGATCTTATAGCACTGGCATGGTGACGCTTCTGAGATATATTTGTGGCATTATACGCATACAGTGGACTGGGTGATAGCACAATGGGTAGGGCGTTGGCCTTGCACATGGGCAACCTGGGTACAATTCTTCTGTCCCTCTCGGAGAGCCCGGCAAGCTACCGAGAGTATCCCACCCGCACGGCAGAGCCTGGCAAGCTCCCCGTGGCGTATTGGATATGCCAAAAACAGTAACAACAAGCCTCACAATGAGAGACGTGACTGGTGCCCGCTCGAGCAATTCGATGAACAACGGGGCGACAGTGCTACAGTGCTACACATACAGTGAGCAGGCAGAGGCGAAAGGCGGGGATATGATGCAGGGAAGAGAAACGGCCTGGAGAGAGAGTGAGAGAGTGAGCTTCCTACTTGCTGTCCTCTCCCTCCGGCCCCACAAGGTGACAGAGAATTTTCCACCTTTTTTTCCAGACCTTTGCTTAATTTTGTTTCTGTTTGCTTTGGGGTGACGCCAGGTGATGCTCAGGGGTTATTTCTGGCTCTCTGCTGGGGAGTGACCCCGGGCAGTGCTCGGGGAACCTTCTGCTGTGCAGGGGATCAAACTGGGGTCAGCCAACTGCAAAGCAAGCTCCTCACCTCCTGTACTCTCTCTGCAGCTCCTACTTTGGTAAGTTTTGGATCTTTTACGTAAACCATATCTTCATAGAGCATCCAGGTAAATATTTCAAGTAATTATTTATTTATTTATTTATTTTAGTGAGAGAAAGGAACACGTAGGGAAAATTGTGCTTTAGTTCACCTTCTGCTTCCCAGGAAAGTTTTTGCTTTGGAGGGGCTTGGGGACACACCCAGCAGGGCTGCTCCTCCTTCAGGGCAGCGTGGGGTGCTGCCACTCAAGCCCACTGGCCTTTGGTCTGTCTCCCCCACCCAAGACTTTTACTTTTCTCAGTGCTTGGGACTGGACTACACACATGCAAGGCCAGTGGTCTATCATTGAGTGACATCTCTGATCCAGGAAACTATTTTTTTTCTTTTTGGGTCACACCCGGCGATGCACAGGGGTTACTCCTGGCTCTGCACTCAGGAATCACTCCTGGTGGTGCTCAGGGGACTATATGGGATGCTGGGATTTGAATCCAGGTTGGCCGCCTGCAAGGCAAACGCCCTACCCGCTGTGCTATCACTCCAGCCCCTCCAGGAAACTTTTACATTTATTTTAAATCAAGTTTTAATGAATCAATTCCTTTTTTGCAGTGCCCGGCATCCAACCCAGGCCTTGGGCATATGAGATAGATGCTTTGCCTGGAAACCACATTCCTGGCCCTTCAGGAAACAGTTTTTTTGTTTTTGTTTTATGCTGAGGGGTCATACCTGGAGATGCTCTGGGGTCACCCCTGGCTCTGTGCTCAGGAATTATTCTAGGCGGTGCTCAGGGGACCATATGGGATGCCGGGGACCGAACCTGAGTTGACCGTGTGCAAGCCTTACTCACTGTATTATCACTCTGGCCCCCTTCAGGAAACTTTTTAATAGCAACCTCTTAGAGAAGATTCTTTAATGGGTAGAAAAGAATTAAAGAAAGGTGCAGTTTTGACTACGCCTGGGGTTGGTACAACAGAGTGGAATGGGAGATGTTTCCTGCACCCACATACCCTAATGCAAGTATGCGAGCATGAGTATGAAAGTACTCTAATACTCAACTACTTGAGTAGTAGTAACTTATAACTAATGAGTATAAGTCATCAAGTAATACCTTTGCTGCATAGTCGGGTGGAATCTACACGTTGCAGGCACCATCCCTTGCACCGCCAAAACTCCTTGCTCCGAGTGTGTCTACCCAGAGATGAACGGAGTTGAGGGTCATGAGGAATCCAGGGCGACCCATGGGAGGGGAACGATCAAACAATCGTCAGGGGCCTTTCTGTGTTTTCTAGAATATTTCTATTTCCTCGAGAAAAGTGTATTTGTGTTTCTCTAGTCCTTTTTTTTTTTTTTTTAAAGGGACAACATTTATTCCTTTTCCAAATGTTACAGTAAAACCAGGTGGAAGAGAAATGGTTTTAGCAGTTAGAAAAAAAAAAAGTACAAATCTGGAGTTTGGCCATTAAAAGTTATTTACAACAATGGGAGTGGGGGGCAGGGGAGGGGGCGGGGAGACAAGAAGTTGTTTCACATTACAGACCTCCCTCCACCCCAAAGCCTAATACTTGCTTACCAAAAGAGAGCTGACTCACAAGCAGGAGGTTTGAACTTGAGTAAGTAAAGACATTTATAAAAACCCAGACAGGGGCAGTGTGCACCAGCCCAGGTGCCACGAGGCACAGCACAAGAGACTAAAAACGCAACAGGGGGAAAGCTTGGAGACTCAGGATTTGGGAGTGTAGGCACCCCACATCTGGCTCAGGGATTTGGGGAGTAAACAAAACCTACTTGGAAAAGAACCGGGGGAGAAAACCAGCAATTGCCTTCAGGGGCGGGACAGGGGGGCGGGAGGGCGAGGGGCCAGGAGCATTTCACGTCACTAACCTAACTTGGGAAACTGCAAGGGACCACCTTCAACTGGCCTCAGGAGGAAGGCCAGATGGATGATGGGAGAATCCACAGGAGAGAGAGGAGGGGGAACGTGGCTGGGAGGGGGCAACAGCCCCTTCCTTTCTGGGCACAGGAAGGCAGCCAGGGCACCAGGTCCAGGCAGTGACCTCACAAGGACAGCACAGTTTTTGCAGCTCAGAGATCACCCGCCTGCCCCCACCCAGCTACTCATTCTGCTCGCTGGCTGGTGTGGGGCCACTCTCAGGCCCCGAGGGGGAGGATGGCTCTGCGGCCTGGGGCCCTGCCTCCTCCTCGGTGTCTCCGCCTGCCCCCTTGGCCTGGGGGTCCTGGCACTCAGGGGTGGCAGCAGCCTTCCCCCCTTCTTGGGCAGAACCTTCCTCGCTGCAGGCACCGATCTCCCCCTGCTCCTGCTCCTCCTCGGTGGGCGAGGAGGCCGAGGAATCACCCCCACCCTCCTTCCGATTTCTCTTGAAGGACAGGCCGCTCAATTTGAAAGGCTTCTTGAAAGAGAATTTCTTCTTCTTCTTAGGGGTCTCCTTGGGGCGGCGTCGCCCTTGGCCTCGGCGCCCTGGCTAGCGGGTGCGGGCTCGATGGCATCACCAGTGGCCCCGGCTGTGTCCTCCGTTCCGTTCACGGGGGGCGACTCCCCTTCACCTTTGGGGGATAAGTCTCCATTGCTTTTCACGTGGCCATTCTCCTGTCCGTTGGCCTTCGCGGGCGAGGCGCCTGCTGCCTCCTCGGTGGTCACGTCGCCCCGGGGAGCCTTGGAGCTCTGGCTGCCCATGGTGGGGGGGGTCTGCAGGGGGCCGCCCGGAGCCGCCCCGGGCTCGCGCCCCAGGGGAGAGTTCGGCTGGGTCGGCCTGGCCGGCGGAGGGGTGGGGCTCGCGCCGGAGGGGGAGGGGTGTCGGGGGAGACCAGGCTGAGCCCCCGCTCCGCGCCCGACCCACGAGCTGCGCCCACCGCCGCTCCGCTCCGCGCCAGAATGCAGCCCGCCGCCCGCCGCGCCGCCTTTTTATGTGTTTCTCTAGTCCTTAAAAATGAAGATAAAACAAAATGAAGCTTGAGACCCATTTTGGGGACCAGTGCAACAGAGGAATGGGTGTGTGTAATCTAAGTGGATGCAATTCAAGCAGGTGAGCCCCACAATTATCCTAGGCCCTGGGCTGGAGTGATAGCACAGCGGGTAGGGCGTTTGCCTTGCATGAGGCAGAGTTCTTTCAACTCTGCCTCATGTTCAGAAGGTCAACAACCATCTACATATACCCGGAGAACCTCGGGGGAAATGAGACACATCTGTGTCCTTGTCCTGCGATCACAAAACTGGGGGTCTCCACACGCATTTTCCTCTGGGTTTGCTGCTGCCCCGATCTTAGCACTTATGAAGCTTCTTTCAGTCGCATGTGATAGAGACCTGAATTGTACATGTTTATTTAGAGGGGAGAACTGACTTTCTCAGGTAACCAGAAAAGCCAAACTGACCGGGCTTCATGCAGAACTGGAGTCGGCACTTGGACACCGTGTACAGCAAATTGTGCCTGTGTTACTCCACACTCCCTTTCTTCCTTCCCCCTTCCCGTTGTTACTGCAGTTACTATGATAAGCAGGGCCTGAACACCGCTGGCTGCAGCGCTTTCTGGGGCTGCTTGATGCACGCTCTGGCTACAGTGCTCACCTAGGGTGACTGTGGTGCTCACACACATGCTTGCTGGGTATTGCATTCTTAGGACCAGTGCTTACATGCTTTTATTTCTTAGGGGTGCCATGGCTTCTTTTTGGTTCTTGCACATACTTGACTGTGTGTCTATGGAGGGTCCTTCTTGGGGGTGTGGGTGTCCCAGACAGTAGAGTGCTAGGTGCATGATTTATTTGTGTATGTGTGTGGCATTAAGATCGAACTCAGGACCTCATGCTTTCAAAACAGGTATTTGTAGCAACTGAGCTTTCCCCAGGCCAGATGGGCTTTATTTTTCTTTTGGGGTCACACCTGGTGATGCTCAGAAGTTACTCCTGGCTCTGCACTCAGGAATTACTCCTGGCGGTGCTTGGGGGACCATATGGGATTGAACCGGGGTCAGCCATGCACAGCCTATCAGCTGTGCTATTGCTCCAGCCCTAGGTTTTGTGCTCTTTGTTTTGTTTTTGGGCCACACCTGGCAGTGCTCAGGGTTTACTCCTGGTTCTGCACTCAGGAGTCACTCCTGAAAGTGCTCAGGGACCATATGGAACGGTGGGAACGAAATCCAGGTCAGCTTCATGCAGAGCAAATGCCCTCCCTGCTGTACTGTCACTCCAGTCTCCAGATGGGCTTTGTTCTTAAGTCATTTCTCACACGAAATCCAAGCTGGTAACTGGTAATATCACGGGGGATGGAACCTAACATTTCCACCAGGCGACCTCAGTGGGAACAGAAAGTCTCCATTTGGCCCCAGAGAATATCCTAGAGTTTAGTATTCTTGGCCTGGTAGGAAGTGTATTTCAGGTGTCGCTGAGACTTGCCGAGGGACAGGGAATGGAGTGATGTGATTAGACAAGCCTCGGTGATGTGATGATGTGTAACTTGAATCAGCACTGCTCCCCAATCTGATGCCCCAACCATGGAGACTGGTGTGGAAAGGAAGCCTAGCATCCCAAAGACACAACCAACTGGGGCCAGAGTGAAGTATGGCAGGTAGGACGCTTGCCTTGCACACAACCTACCCGGGTTCAATCGTACCACCCATAGGGTCCCCTGAGCATCACCA
Source organism: Sorex araneus (assembly GCF_027595985.1). Lineage (NCBI taxonomy): Eukaryota > Metazoa > Chordata > Mammalia > Eulipotyphla > Soricidae > Sorex > Sorex araneus. Next base: position 256,246,305 of record NC_073313.1, on the reverse strand, counting down.
GGAGTAATTCCTGGGTGCAGAGCCAGGAGTAAGTCCTGAGCATTCCCGGGTGTGGTCCAAAACCAAGCAAGCAAACAAAAAAGACACAACAATGGGGCTGGAATGATAGCACAGCGGGTAGGGCATTTGCCGACCCAGGTTCGATTCTCAGCATCCCATAGGGTCCCATGAGCACCTGAGCCCCGCCAGGGGTAATTCCTGAGTGCAGAGCCAGAAGTGACCCCTGTGCATCACCGAGTGTGACCCAAAAAGAAAAAAAAAGACACAACAAAACTAAAGGCAAGACTAGTTATCATTGTTGAAAGATGACAAATGGCAAATGGCTGTCCATTGGTTTCCCTGCAAGTACCCGCACCGATAATCCGTTTCTTTATCATTATTGTCCCTTTATGATTGTAGAGTGTGTGCTAACATGCTCAGGCTTTCGATCTCAACCAATTCATCTTTTCCCTCCCCTCTTAGGCGCTCAAATTCTCGAGGCCTTGCTGTCAGGGCTGCGAGGGATCGCCCACCCACCCGCTCTGAGTTGGACTGAGCAGAAATTCAGACTCAGCCAGGAAACCATCATCCGCATGTCTTCCATCCCTCCCAAGCCCCAAACAGCTTGACCCAGTTGTTGCCTCAAATAATGAACAAATCAGGGCACCATGAAGGAAAATCAATCTAGTGCCAGAGAGAGTGAAGTGCTTGCACTGCACGCTGCTAAGTCTAGTTTGACCGCCGGCATTGCGTATGGTCCCCCAGCTCCACCAGGAATGACCCCTGAACACAGCCAGAGAAAACCCTGAACACCACTGTGTGTGTGTGTGTGTGTGTGTGTGTGTGTGTGTGTCCCCCAATGTAACCATTCCTGCACACACAAAAAAATAAGAGAGCCAGAGCACAAAGGACAGGCAGCCCATTTTGCCAAGATAGTTATTTTGCCAAGATAACTATATCTTGGGGTATCTACAGGAAACTTCCCTGGAATGGAACTCTAAAGAATGTGAGTGAACGTATCAGCCTGGAGATTTGAAATCTGTCTTGCAAGAGAGCATTAGCAGGGGCTGGACCGATAGTACAGCAGGTAGAGCGTTTGCCTTGTTTGCGGCAAACCCGCTTTCAATCCCCAACATCTCCTGTGGTCCCCGGAGCACTTTCAGGAGTGATTCCTGAGTGCAGGGCCAGGAGTAAGCCCTGAGCAACACCAGATGTGACCTGAGAGTTTGCTCGAGTGGGCACCAGTAACATCTCCACTGTGAGCCTTGTTGTTACTGTTTTGGGCATATCGGATGCACCACGGGTAGCTTGCCAGGCTCTGCTGTGCGGGCGGGGTACTCTCAGTAGCTTGCTGGGCTCTCCGAGAGGGATGGAGGAATTGAACCTGGGCCAGTCACATGCAAGGCAAACGCCCTACCTGCTATGACCCGAGAGTTTAAGAAAGAAAAGAAAAGAAAAGAAAAGAAAAGAAAAGAAAAGAAAAGAAAAAAGCACTATCCACCCAAAAAGCCTTTAGGTAGACAAAAAAAATCAAAACAAGTGTGATTTTATTGGTTTGTGCCAGGCAGTAAGCCCAGTGATGGAGATAAAGGCACTCTTTGCCCGGGTTTTGATAAGGAGGCAATAAAGTACACATGGTGGGGCTGGAGTGATAGCACAGTGTGGGTAGGGCGTTTGCCTTGCACGCAGGCGACCCGGGTTCGAGTCCCAGCATCCCATATGGTCTCCCGACACCGCCAGGAGTAATTCCTGAGTGCAGAACTAGGAGTGACCCCTGTGCATTGCCAGGTGTGACCCAAAAAGCAAAAAAAAAAAAAAAAAGTACACATGGTGAAGAGGAGAACCGCTCTTGGGGACGGGAAGTCATCTGTCAACGAGCACTTGGGTATTTCCCCCCTCTGGGCTCTTGTTAATGATGTGGCAAATCTGTCTGAGTCCTTGGGTTTTTAGTTGTTGTTTTGTTTTGGGAGGTTGGTCACACCCGGCAATGCTTAGAAGTTACTCCTGGCTCTACACTTGGAAATTAGTCCTGTCGGTGTCTAGGGGAGCCCTCTGGGGTGCCAGGGATGGAACCCAAGTTGGCCGTGTGCAAGGCAAGTGCCCTCCCCGCTGTACTGGTGCTCTGGCCCCTGAGTCTTTGTTTTTGACTGAGGTATATGCGTAGGAGCGGAATTGCTGGGTGATGAGGGTAATTCTATCTGAAAGGGCTTTGTTTTGTTTTGTTTTGTTTTAATTAAGGCTTTGATTTACAAAGTAGTCATAATAGAGTTTCAGGTGTGATTCCAAGACCAGTCTCACCACCTGTGTCAACTTCCCCTAACCAATGTCCTCAGATTCCCTCTGACCCCCAGCCTTCCTCCTTTTGTTGGGTACATTTTAAGTTTGGTTATTGTAGTTTAGGTCTCTTGTTTAGAGTGTTGTTGGCTCTGTGGTTTTGTTTTTTTTTTTTTGCTTTTTAGGTCACACCCAGCGATGCTCAGGGGTTACTCCTGGCTTTTCACTCAGGAATTACTCCTGGCGGTACTTGGGGGACCATATGGGATGCCAGGGATCGAACCCTGGTCAGCCGCGTGCAAGGCAAACGCCCTCCCCACTGTGCTATCGCTCCGGCCCGGCTCTGTGGTTTAAATATATACCTACAAGCCGGAGAGATAGTAGAGCTAGCAGGGAGTTTAGAACCAGGAGTAACCCCTGAGTATTGCTGAGTGTGGTACCTAAACAAAAAAAACTCTCTATTATATACCTATACTACACCTCTAGGGCTGGAGCGATAGCACAGCGGGTAGGGCATTTGCCTTGCACTCCGCTGACCAGGGTTTGATTCCTCCGTCCCTCTCGGAGAGCCCGGCAAGCTACCGAGAGTATCCCGCCTGCACGGCAGAGCTTGGCAAGCTCCCCGTGGTGTATTCGATATGCCAAAAACAGTAACAACAAGTCTCATAATGGAGACGTTACTGGTGCCCACTTGAGCAAATCGATGAACAGCGGGACAACAGTGCTACAGTGCTACAACTCTACAGACCCTATGTGCCCCAAGTCCCTGGCCCCTACCTTATTACCTTCCTCCTGTCTCTTCTTAGTTCTCCATATATATATATATATATATATATATATATGTATATATATTCTCCATATATATTTGGCTCTACTTCCTTATCCCTCTTATTTCTATAACCCAAGGTCCAGGATAATGTAAGGCATTCCCCCTTTGATACCTTGCATTCTCTTCTCTTATTTTTCTGTACACCACGGAAAAGTGAGACAATCGAGTATTTGTCCTTTTTCTGTGTTACCTAAAAGTTTTAAAGGAACCAATCTGCAATCTGCAAAGCACTGCACCATTACATCGCCACCAGAAATGTGCAAGGGCTTCAACTTCTCCATATCCATGCCAACATTCGTTATTTGTCTCTGTTTTTAGACTGTACCCAGTGGTATTTGGGGACTATACTCAGCTTGCTCGGATTAGAGTCTATGTGGTGCTGGGGATCAAACCTGAGCCTCTCACATGCAAAGCATGTTTTTTCATGCTCTCAGCCCATTGAGTAATTTCTCAAGCCCACTTTTTTTTTTTAATTACAGGTATTTTGATATACATTCTCCGTTCCTCTTGGAGAGCCCAGCAAGCTACCAAGAGTATCCCACCCACACGGAAGAGCCTGGCAAGCTCCTCATGGCATATTCGATATGCCAAATACAATAACAATAACAGGTCTCATTCCCTTGACACTGAAAGAGCCTCCAATTGTTGGGAAAGACGAGTAAGGGGAGGCTGCTAAAATTTCAGGGCTGGGATGAATGGGGATGTTATTGGTGCCCGCTCGAGCAAATCGAAGAACAACGGGATGACAGTGATACAGTGATACAGGTATCTTAATGCTTGTCGTGAAAAGTGATGGTGGGAGAGGGGTGTCCGGGTGATCAAGACAATATGATTAATCACTTAAAAACTGACTCACATGAGATGTAACCACTCAGATACCAGAAGCAGCTAAGGGTGGGGCAGGTAATATATATATAAACATAGGAAATCAAATGAATGGAAGCCATGAATGGAAAACTACTCCGATGATCGACTGACACAACCGAACAAGGATGGACAGGTTGATGAACAAGAGAAGAGCAAGTGAGTAGCCACCAGGCTAGAGCGGGTAAGCAGGCTAGAGTGCTGTTATGCTTGCAGAGGTTCCTGTTTCTGTGGCTGCCGGAGCCTGCAGAGATTACTGACATGAGCTGTGTAAGGAAGAGCTGCTCAGTAAAAGAGCTGTAAGACCAAGGACACCTGGTGGTTGGTGTGCTATTCGTACATGGGTCTTGGGGACACTGGAGTCGCCCAGTTGTGCAATAACAGCATCTCATCAGGATTAAATGGGCCTCTTAAGGAAAGAAACATGTTCAGACAATCAAATTTAACCATGGTGCAAATATGATCTCTTCTTACAGTGTTGTAACATTTGGGTGTTATTTGAAGTCGCCTGTGTTACATAAACCAAGAATGATTATCTAACTTTTTGTTTTGAATATATTTCACTGTCACTGTCACTGTCATCCCATTGCTCATTGATTTGCTCGAGCGGGTACCAGTAACATCTCCATTGTGTGACATATTGTTACTGTTATTGGCATATCCAATATGCCATGGGTAGCCCCCCACTTTTTAAAATTAAAAAAATTATTTTTTTTTTGCTTTTTAAGTTCACTTAAAAAGATTAAGTCCTGGGTTGAGGATGCTCAGTCCTAGAGCATTTAACCTTGCATGTGTGAGGCCCTGGGCTCAATCCCTGGCACCGGAAAATTCAGAAGGAAGCCCTGCATGCACAGCTGACTCAAAGAAGCCTGAATGCTGGTCCCTGGCCCGAGGGCATCCCTGCTGGTGACCACACTCCTCATTAGTGAACAGTGTCCACACACTCATTGACAGAGAAGTCAGGAGAGGCTGGAACTTGCTCTGAAGTTGTCTCTCTGGTTTATGACTTCCTCAATACACAATGATAATGAATTGTTTCGTTGCAGGATACTTAACAGCTTTGATGATGGAGAGTTGATAGGAAGGAAAAATAGCAATTTTAATAACGGGCATTACAAGAGGAGGTGTTGTTGAACTTGAATCTCCAAGGGACATAAAAATGATGAGGATTGGAGAACTCAGCAGTAGATTCATAGGCATTTGTTAGAAGAGGATGAAGCGATAGCACAGCGGGTAGAGCATTTGCCTTGCACATGGCCAACCGGGGTTCAATTCCCAGCATCCCATATGGTCCCCCTAGCACTGTCAGGAGTAATTCCTGAGTGCAGAGCCAGGAGTAACCCCTGTGCATCGCTGGGTGTGACCCAAAAAGAAAAAAAAAATTTAATTATTCTTGTTTATTTGTTTGTTTTTTGGCTGACCACCTGGCAATGCTCAGGGGTTACACTCGTCTCTACACCCAGGAATTACTCGTGGTAGTGCTTGGGGGGCCACATGGGATGCCGGAGATCGAACTCGGGTCAGTCGTGTGCAAGGCAAATGCCCTACCCACTGTACCATCACTCCAGTCCCTACCAAGTAAGTGATATTCTTGAATTTATTACACCTAGAAAGGACTGTGTATGAGATTGGTAGCCTCATTTACCACTTCTAATTTTTAAATTATTACTAATTTGGGGGAGCACTGGACGGTACTCAAGATCTCAAATGGTGCTGAAAATTAATCCCTGGTCTCCATCATACACAGCATACACTCAACTCATTAAACTATTTCTCTATTTAATTTTTTTGAACACACCCAGTGATGCTCAGGGATTATTCCTGGCTCTGCACTCAAGAATTAACTCTTGTTGGTGCTCAGGGTCCACATAGGATGCTGGGGATCGAACTCAGGTCTGCTATGTGCAAGGCAAGTGGCCTACTTGTTATACTATCTCTCCAGCACCATCATTTTTAATATGTTAGTGGTTGTGTGTGTTGCTGGGACTCATCTATGTATGAAACGTGTTTTCTGAAGGAAGTGATGGAGAATATTCTACTCCCAATCTCAAGAAGGATCAGATTTATTTTAACTCATCTGGAACTCAGAAGAACTCTATAGTAGCTTTTAATCAGTTTAATCAATTTTGGTTTTTATTGTTTGCTATTTCGTTTGCTTTGGGGCCACACCTGGTCATGCTCAAGAACTACTCCCAGCTCAGTGCTCAAAGATCACATCCGGCATGGTTCAGGGGAACTGGTTGGTGTCAGGAATTCAGTTTATGCCTCCCATGTGCAAGGCAGCACTCAGCCCAGTGAGCTCTCTCCCCAGCCATGTGGTTGGTTTTATCAATGTGAGTAAGAAAACAGCTTTGGAGGGACGGGGGTAAGATATAGCAGGTAGGGCTTTTGCTTGCACATGACTGACCCGGGTGGAATCCCAGCATCCCGTATGGTCCCCTGAGCATCACCACGAGTGATACCTGAGTGCAGAGCCAGTAGTAACCCCTGAGCATTGCCTGATGTGACCCAAGACCAACACCCCCCCCCCCGCAAAAAAAAAAAAAAAAAAAAGAAAATAGCATGGGGGAAATTAGTACTTGACCAAAAAACAGAACCAAGCTTAAGACCAGATGACTTCTGAGGAGCCAGCTGTGAGCCTGGGTGGAATTTTAGCCTCCCCCAACACTAGCTGCCTGAAAATCCCGCTACATCCTCAGGCATCCCTTATTATCCCCATTCACGTCTTGAACTCACCCGTGGTCTGGTCCCCGGAGCCTGCGGGTCTGCTTAACTTCCCACTTCCCTTCAAAGTTAAGATCCTCTTTATTCTCACAGTGCCCCCAGCTTTGTTTTTTGAAATAAAGTTTCCCGTTTTCCACAGAATTCACCAAGTTTAGTGTAACAGAGGGGAAAACAAAAAAAAAAACCCAAAGAAAGCAAAACGCCTCGGGTTTCAGAAATATATTTGGAACATCAACTTACACTTGCCAGAAAAAACAAAATGCAAACAAAGCAAGCCCAAAACAGACCAGCCGGCTAGAGCTGATGTTTCAATGCTGCTTTGGTCAGACAACAGGCTTCCTTCATATGTGACTTTCCGGCATTCCTGTTGATGTTTTTAAGAGTTTACTTGGTGTCGACAGAACGTCCTGTCCCCGTGCCAGGCTGTCTTTACTGGGGCCCCTCGGAGGAGGGCGGGTTGAGTTTCCCTCCCCACCCCAAGAGGCACCCTGGCAGCCAAAAACCTCCAGCACCCGCCCGGAGCCATGCTCAAGGCCACTCTCCACCAGCTTGGATGAGCCTCACCTACAGGGGAACCTATAGAAAAACCCAGGGGAGGAAGAGCAGCCATGGGCCGAGGGATGGGATCTGTGACTGAGATCTCCAACCCCATTCAGAATGGGACTGGGCCTTCTTCCCCCAGCTCCCCAGTTTTCCAGTAGCTTGACAGTCATACCCACAAACTGCCCTCGGTGCCATATAATCTCATCAATGGCCAAGATCCAGAGACTCTGAAATAAAACTCCCGGAAGAGAGCAACACAGAACAGCCTGGAGTCCTCTTACACTCTAACCCACTGATGGACCAAAAGCAGCACACATTTGTTTGGTTTTAATATACATGCTTATAATCTCTTATATAAGGGTTTAGATGGCTCCAGGGTGAAATACAACAACCTTAACACACTTTCCTCTTATGGTGCTGGGAGGGTGCACAGTGGTGGGATTGATGTTTGAACATTATTTGTAATAAACTATTGAGAACATCATCATCATCATCATCATCATCATCATCATCATCATCATCATCATCATCATCATCCCGTTGATTGTCGAATTTCTCGAGTGGTCTTAGTAATGTCTCCATTTATCTTAGCCCTGAGATTTTAGGAGCCTCTCTCTACTCGTCCTTCCCAGCTATGTTGCATTGGAGGCCATTTCAGGGTCAGGGGAATGAGACCCAGCTTGTTACTGGTTTTGGCATATTAATACTCCATGGGGACCCTGCGAGGCTCTCCCATTGTGGGCAGGAAATTCCTGGTAGTTTGCCAGATTTTTCAAAGGGAGAAGTAGGCTATAAGATATCAGCCGCGCGCTTGCTTTTAAGCCTCTGGATGTTGGCCATTGATGGAATTACGGCACGGGGGTAGTCCCTGGGTGTGACCGCCTAGCTACTGAGAAATGGGAAGTCTGGGCGTAGGAGGCCCAGTCCCTATCTGAGCAGGCTTGGAGGTCTCAGCCCCGGGTCCCACACTGCTGGTACCTTCATGCGTGAGGCTCATCTGAACGTGTGGAGAGGGGCCTTGAGCATGGCTGTGGCTAGGCTCCAGAGGTCTTGGGCTGCCGGGAGCTCTGCTTGGGGCAGGGAGGGAAGCTGGAGCCCATCCCCTCCAAGGGGCCCCGGGGAAGACAGCCAGGCATGCGGACAAGAGACTCTCTGCATTGAGAACAACTTTATAAAAATTAAAAATAAAAAAGAAAAGACTTTACTCGATCTCTTTTGTTTCACCAGAAAGATCTTCAAGAGCTCAGGTAGGCCTCGGAGGCAGGACGATGCAAAGGTTGGTGAATGGGACCCGGGCACCCCGTCCTGGCCCTGCTCCTTTAGAGCTGAAGGACTGTCCACCTCAGGCCAAGCCCTCAGCTGTCCGCCTCTAGGGATGGTCTAGACTGGGCCAAGCAGCCCCTTGCGGTCACACTTCCTTTCCAGAACAACCTGCGCCCATGGCAACTCCACAGAGCTGCCCCTCGGCCCACGGCTGCTCTTCCTCCCCTCGGCTGTCTTAGAGCAGCGTCTGCCTCCCAGACTCAGGGCAGTCCTCGCTACCCTGCCCCTCGTCTCTCTCTGCCAACCCCACGTCCCTCCCCTCACTCCGGCCCGGATGCTGCTCTCCATAACATCCCTTTAAAACTTCCACGGCATCCTGGAGAACCCAGCCTATGGCAGGACCCCACAGAGGGATGCAAGGGTGCAGGAGTCTAGGCGGGGGTCGGGCAGGTGTGTGGGGGCCCTTGTTTCATCACCCCCAGGAACAGGGGCTCCCCCTCCCCCAGCAGAACACCCCTCGGTGGTCTGAACTGGTCGTTTATCTCGGGGAGTCTGGGGATGCTCGAAGTGTTTCCCCATATAAGTGGGTGATAATGGAAATCGCAGATGTGAAAATGACCTACTGACTTACTGACTTGGACCGAATGGGAAGTGGGGGTGGGGGGCTTACAGCCTTGGAATCCAAACTAGAAAAATAAAAACACTCTTCTACAAAACTCAATAGCAACATGCCAAAACAGAGGAGGAAGTAGTGGGCGGTCTAGGAAAAGCTGGGTCAGGGTGGAAGAGGAAGGCCTTGGAGAGCTTGGGGAAGCTGGTATTAGCAAGCACCAGTGGGCATGGTGGGAGAAGCGCTCTCTCTCTCTCTCTCTCTCTCTCTCTCGCTCTGTCTCTCCTCTTTCTCTCTTCTCTCCTCTCTCTCCCTCTCTCTCTCTCGCTCTGTCTCTCCTCTCTCTTCTCTCCTTCTCTCTCTCCCTCTCTCTCTCTCTCTCTCTCCCTCTCTTTGCTCCTCTCCCCCCCCCCCACCTCTCTCTTAGGTGAGGACAGGCAAAACCTGGCCCAACACAATTATCTGCTTTGTGTTGTGTTGTGTTGTGTGTGTGTGTGAGATTCTGTGTGTCTGGTTCTATGTGTATGAGGGATTACCTGTGTGGCTGTGTCAGTCTGTGTTCACATGTCTTTGTGGGTCTGTGTGTGTGTGTATTAGTCTTTAGATTCCCTGGTGTCTATGTGCATTTGGGCAGCTCTAGGAGTCTATGTGTATGTGTGTTTGTGTCCGTACCCTGAGCATATGTGCACAGTTCCACATGTCTTCATGTCTTTGTCCAGGTGTCTGTGTATCACGGTGCGTATCCGATCTGTGTGTGTGTGTCTGTGTGTGAGTGTGTGATATAGATCTCTCCGGAGAGGGGGATACTTGTCTTGTGTCTCAGAATAGGGTGGGATGGGATGTCTATTGCAAGGCCAACGTAGACTTCTCCAGGACAGGTGACATTCTCACATGCGCTTTGCCTTAGGGTGGGCTGGGCTAGATTTGGGGGCAGTGTTAAGGGGGAGGCAGGAAAGGAGGCTGTGCCTATCCAAGGGTGACTTGGCGATCATGTCTGTGGGAAATGGGCACTTGGTTCCAGCGGGCGCTCCTGAGAAGGGTCCCATGTCTACACAATGGACAAACACGATGATCACTTCCTCATGGCTTCCCCTCCCTCAGCCCCCCACGTACCCGGCATTAAATCCCCACACTCCCAGGCTCAGCATGGAAGAGGACTCTTGGCAGAGGACGAAGAGCAGGAAGGAATTCCAGAAGAAGGGACAGGCCGAACCCACGGGGACCCCACCTCCTCGCCTGTGGCTGGGACTCCAGGGAGGGGGACAGGGAGCCGTGGCATGACCTCTATCACTGTCATCAACTTCCCAGTGCCCTGGAGACAGCATGGGGGCAGGGGGGAATATTACTGGTTTTATTTTGGGCCACACCCAGCTCATTTGTGGCTCATTTGTGACACAGCCCGGCAAGCTACCGGTGGCATATTCGATATACCAAAGACAGTAACAAGTCTCACAATGGAGACGTTACTGGTGCCTGCTTGAGCAAATGAAGAACGGGACGACAGTGCTACAGTGCTACCCAGCTCAGTATGTGAGGGGTCTCTCCCCCCAATGCATAGGGTGAAACACGGGCCTCCTGCGTGCAAAGCTTGCGCTCAGCCTGTTGCGTTATCTCCCTGGCCCCGTCCTGCGGTATTATAAGGGATGCACCTCGGTAAGCCATGGCTGAGCATTTATGATGCTGATTAAGATATTGACAAAGAAGCTTGATGTGGCATTCCTGATAGTTACCTCATCTTAAGTAGTATTCTGAAAAAAAAAAAAAAGGTGGGGGGAAGCCAGAGCGATAGTTCAACGGGTAGGGTGTTTGCCTTGCATGCAGCCTACCCAGGTTCGATTGCCGGCATCCCATATGGAGTAAATTCTGAATGAAGATCCAGGAGTAACCCCTGAGCATCACCGGGTGTGACTGCCCCCCACACCCGTCGCAAAAAGCCAAAAAATAAAAAATAAAAAGAACAAAGTGAATACTTGCTACTCCGAGTTATCAATAAATACGAACACCTCTTTGCTTCCCCCTGAGAAAGCAGCCATGGGAGACCAGCAGAGGGAGAAGACGGCGGCAGCTGCGTGGAGAGCAGTGGGTGTAGAGCCGGCCAGGAAGCCAGCTGAATGCTGGGGGCAGCCCCTGGGCTCTCTAGAAGCCCGTTAAAGAAAAACATGTAGTAAGAACCAGAGAGGGTCCCAACAGCTGACGGGCATCACTGCCTCGCACAGGTCTGGCAGAGAAAAGAAGGTAGATTGAAGGAAATCAGGGTAGATGGAAATCAGCTCCGTCTACTCAGGAAGCATGCACCGTTTATTTTGGAGTCCCCCCATAACTCCCCTGTGATGAAAGGGAGCACTCAGAGGGAGGACCCTCCTCCACTGGAAGCCAGGAGGCCGGGGAGAGGAGAGATTTCTCCCTCCAATTGTGAAAAGTCCCAGCAACCAGTGGAGCAGAGCATGCTGCAGTCGGCTCCTTGTAGTTTTTTTTCCCCCCTTTTGGGGCCACACCTGGTGATGCTCAAGGCTTACTCCTGGCTCTGTACTCAGGAATTTCTCCTGGTGGTGCTTGGGGGACCCTATGGGGTGCAGGGGACTGAGTCTGAGTTGGCCTCATGCAAGGCCAATGCCCTACCTGCTGTACTATTGCTCCAGCCCCTCCCTGTAGTTCTTACCGTGGATAACATTCCACTTGACATTCGGCTGTGTTTGTGCCAATTTGTTGTTATTGTTTTGTGTGTTTTGTTTGGGAGCCACAGCTGGCAACGCTCAGGAGTTACTCCTGACTCTGCACTCAGGAATCCTGTGGAGTTCCTGATAGTTACCTGATCTTAAATAGTATTCTGAAAAAAAAGAACAAAGTGGATGTTCAGGGGACAGTATGGGGTGCCAGGAATCAAACCAAGGTCAGCTACAGGCAAAGCAAGCACCTTTCTTTCTTTTAAAAATTTAAAAACTTATTTTTTATCATCATGAGATACACACTTACAAAATTGTCCATGATTGGGTTCCAGTCATATAATGTTCCAATACCCGATCCTTTATCAGTGTACATTTCCCACCACCAATATCCCCAGTTTCCCTCCACCACCCTCCTATCTCCCCGCCCCCACCATCAGCCTCGATGGCAGGCACTTTTCTTCTCTCTCTCACTCTCTCTCTCCTTGTCCTCTCTCTCTCTCTCTCTCTCTCTCTCTCTCTCTCTCTCTCTCTCTCTCTCTCTCTCTTTCCTTTTGGGCATCTAGTCTGCAATACATGTGCTGAAAGGTTATCACTATATCCCTTTCCTTCTTCAGCATTCAACTTTTATTCAGAGTGATCATTTCCAACTATCATTGTCATAGTCGTCTCTTCTCTATTCTAACTGTCCTCCTGCCCACCCCTCAACCCCACCCTCTACCTGTGGCAAGCTTCCAATCATGGACCAGCTACTGAGAGTATCCCGCCCACACGGCAGAGCCAGGCAAGCTCCCCATAGTGTATTCGATATGCCAAAAACAGTAACGATAGGTCTCATTCCCCTGACCCTGTAAGAGTCTCCAATCTTTGGGAAAGACAAAGAGAGGCTGCTAAAATCTCAGGGCTTAGAGGAATAGAGACGTTACTGGTGCCCGCTCGAGTAAATTGATGAACAACGGGATGACACTGATACAGAGATCCCACAAATGAGTGTCTAACTTTCTATACTATCTCTCTGGCCCTATACAAATTGCTTTGACAACAAATAATAGACTTATTTGATATACATATATATATACGTATATATATGTATATGTGTGTTTGTGGGGGGGCAGGAATTGTCTCAGCCTTAGTTTCAGAGGTCACTCCTGGCAGTGCTTGGGGGAGCCCATTGCACTGGGAATGGGTCGATGAGCTTCTTCATTCAGAGCATCACTCCTGCTCTGGGTCACCTTGGTTTTCTGGGATCCAGAAAGACAAAACTCTGGTTGAGCATCAGGAAACCCAACGTTTTAGCCACAGTAAAATGCAATTCTTTTGCATGGTCTTTCAGGCCCATTGAAGTCCTGATAGCCGTTTCGATTTGGTAAGGTTGAGCCGACACTGACGAGACGGAAGGGCTACGTGTGACAGACTGTCCTGAAGCTTATAGAGTGGAGGGGGTGACAACCTCTTCCTGGGAGAAGCTGCCCCTTTCCGTTCTATTGGCTCTGTCTGGGCCGAAGTGGAACCTTAAGGACAAGCTTGCACTGATAAGGACCCAGGGGCCTCCACCAGACGGTAGCAGTCAGAGAAGATTGCACAGTGCAGCCCTTCTCAACTTCGAGCCTCCTGGCTCATTACTCTCCTGAAAAGCTCCCCCGATGACATTTCTCCGCCATTTTCTGGACATGCAGCGTATGTTCACAGCATGAACACACAACATCCTCAGCGGGGCATGTTGGTCTTCTCCCTCATGAATATGTATGAGTTTCCTGAAAAACTTCTGGGAGATGTAGGAGCTATTGCCTCGTCCCACATCTGCTGGTTTTAAGACCAACCCCAACCCCAACCGTGTCTCCTCGAAGCTATTTTCCAGCCTGTCCTGATGGACATCCTTCCTAATGTCAGTTGTTCGGTGCTTCCCTGTCAAGAAAACTGATAAACTTTCAGCATCTGTACTGAAAACCACAATGCAAAAGGAGAGAGAGTGAGAGAGAGAGAGTGAGAGAGAGAGAGAGAGAGAGAGAGAGAGAAAGGAAAAGTAGTACCTGCCATAGAACCAGGCTTTGGTGGGGGTGGGGGGTGGTGATGGAGGAATACTGGGGACACTTGTGCTGGGAAATATATACCGGTGGATGGATGGGTGTTACAACACCGTATGACTGAAATCTAATCATGAACAGCTTTGTAAGGGTCTATCTCAATGATTCAATAAAAAAAAAAAAATTTTTTTTTAAACCTTATCTTTTCTATTCAGTTGTTCCCGGACCTTTCTTTTAGAATGACAGACAGCACAATGACACGAAGACTTTCTTTTTACTTTCCTTTGAAAAAAATTTATTGTTGTTGTTGCTGTTGTTGCTTGGTATTTGGGGATCACACCCAGCAATGCTCCTGGAATACTCCTGGCTCTGCACTCAGGAATCATTCCTGGTGCTGTTTGGAGGGCCATATGGGCTGCGTGGGATGGAACCTGGGTTGGCCGTATGCAAGGCAAGTCCCCTCCTCGCTGTACTAGTGCTCGGGCGACCTCCTACTTACTAACCAGGGCCTGATGCAGCGAGCAGGTCAGAGAGGTGGTTGCTGGAAGTACAGCCATGGTGCAGACCCTGGGTTTGCTTCCCGGCTCTGTCGCCCGCAACCTTCAGAAATATACTTGGCTTCCCTACACCTTCATTGTGTCTTGAGGAAAATGATAATTCCTACCTTGTAGCTCTGTTGTAAAGATTTAATAAAGTAATGCAGGCTAAGTGCACAACGCGGTGCCGGGTGGGCGTTCAGCAAATGGCAGCGATGGCTTTTGTTATCTAAGGAGAGAAGTTTGAAATGCCATTAAAGGATATTTGGTTGGAAAGTAGGAGTTTCCCCAGGATTATCTCTGAATAGGTAATTAACGGCTTTGGAAATCACCAGGCTTTGCTAGGTATGAGTAGGTGGAGTTATAAACTCATTAAAAAAAAAAGAAAGTTCCTGGCGGACTAGTGTAGTAGCAAAGAAAATGACTCAAACGTTGTCTGCTTGGCTTCCCTTCATTTTGGAAAAACCAGGGGACTCTTCTTAGCCTCTTAAGTTTTCCAACTAGGGCCAGCCCCTTCACCCATTCATCCTAGGAGAGCAGAAGTAAACTGCCGGACACATCAGTATGTGTTGAAAGGGCCAAGGAAGAAAATAATCAATTTATAACTCCCTGAATGATATCAATTGCCCACATGGGAGAGTCTCGCAAACTCCCCGTGGTGTATCCATATGCCAAAACCAGTAACAATGATGGGTCTCATTCCCCTGACCCTGAAAGAGCCTCCAATACGGCTTCGTTGGGAAGGACGAGTAAAGAGAGGCTGCTAAAATCTCAGGGCTAGGACGAATGGAGATGTTATTCAGACTGCTTGAGGAATTCGACGATCAACGGGATGATGATAATGATGATGATGATGATGATGATGATGATGATGATGATGATGATGATGATGAATGATATCAACAAGAGGTTTAAACATTTTTCTCACCCCAAGGAAATAGCTAGGGACAAGAGTTCTGCAGCAAGACACAGATCTGAAGACAGCAAAATAGGCCGGGGGCACATGGGCAGCTCTTGACTCCATCATTTCTGACAGATACTGAAAAAGAAGGGCTTGGAGAGGAATGGTTTGGAGGGGAGCTCATGGTTGCCTCCTCTAATCCACCTCCTGTTGGTCCCTCATGATTCTATCCCTGCCCAGAGGGATCCATTTACGTTTGGAAAGGATGGAACACTTCCATCCCTTTTTTCTGTCCCAAACTTCTATTTTTCTTCATTTTTGGTGGGACAGGGAGTTTAGGCTACACCCAGTGGTATTCAGGGACTACTTCTGACTCTGTGCTCTGGGACACTCCTGGCAGTGCTCAGGAGTGCTGGGTGCGGGGATCAAACCAGGTTTGGCTACAGGCAAGGGAAGTGTCTTCACTCCTGCGCTAGCACTATCTCTTCAGCCCAATTTCAGTGTCTGACTCAGGGATAGGCAAGTTTGAACCAAAGGGATGATGAAGCTCAGGGTCCCAGAAGGAGCTAGCACTTCTGGAAGTTGGGGTAGAAAGATGTGAAATTGAGGTCTGAAAAGGTGACCCTCATTTTGTTACCCGGAGCTGTGGGGAGTAGGAAAATGGGAATCAGATGATGATAATCTTCCTGGTAAAAATTGCAAGCTCAAAATTTGGGCTAAAGTTTCTCTCTGGGGACTTGTAATTATGTGAGTCAGCTGATCTCCTTTGTTGTCTAAATTAGAAGTGTGTTTTAGTCACTTGCAAAAGTCTTAATACATGTACAGGATCTGGGGATTGGAAAGAGAGAATTTGTGTGTAGGGCTCTTGCTTTGCATGTGATTACCCCAGGTTCAATCCCCGAATCCTATGTGGACTCCTGAGCCTGCCAAAGTGATCCCTGAGTGCAGCTGTCTTGAAACTACGTGAACCCAAGGAAGCGGAGATGATACCCCAATCTAGGGCAACAGACGCTCTCTAGATTCACACGTGCAGCATGGCTGAGACATGGCCACCCACACGGGATATAGACTTGTAGTCATTTGACAAAGTTTATTCTAACAATGCTTGTAAAGGTGCAGAAAGGAATGCATTACATGAGGAGCATGAGACCGGAAGAGGAAGGTGAACTCTGTGGTTTGTGGGCTAGAGGGGACGGAGTATCACAAGGTCTCTATGAGCTAATGCAGTGGCCTTACATTAGCTAATCTGTGAAGTAAGCTTTACAGATACCACAGGTATCTGATCCCTCTGCCCAGGCTGCTAGCAGTTGCAAGGCCACCAAGTCATGCTAATTGTTGGGGCAGGCTGGTTTCCCTGGCAACAGCTCGCCTGCACCAAGGCTGGACTTGGGGCCTTCCTGCACAAGGCCAACATCTAGGAGGTCAGGGAGATCTGTCAGAAAAAACTCCCAACACCTGAGCTCAGAGCCAGTAAAAGCCCTGAGCACAACCAGGTGTGGCCCCCAGACCAACCAACAAACTTGAAATACAGATTCTTTCCTTGGTGCCAAATGTCTGAGAGCACTTTGTACGTGGGGTGTAACCAGATCCAACTAAGGGCTGGGCAAATACTCTCCAACCTGAGCTATTTTCATGGCGCTTCCCAGACGTTTGTGAAAGACGTTGCAAAGCACAACCTTAGCCACCCATGGCTGAATTTCTACTCAAGTGATTTTCTATAAACCCACAGAAACTTTGAATTTAGGGGGCTGCTCATTTGCTTTTGTTGGTTCTATTTTTGGCTTCTCATCAAAGACAGAGTTGCCTGAGGGTGTTTTTAGATAGTTCTCGGGGGACCATGTGGTATTAGGGATCACCTCTGGACTTTTGGCACAAATATCATGAGCACTAGACCTTTGAGGTAGCTTTCTGTCCTCAAAATTTATTCCTTAATAAATGCTGTTTACCAACCTCCTGGAAATTCTATATAAAGTATTCAGAAGTAAATGTGGTATTTCACAGGTTTTCATACTACAATACAACTATAGGGGTATTTGACTAAAAATTTTTTGAGAGGGTCCACACCTAGCGATGCTCAAGGGTTACTTGTTACTCCTGGAGACAATATGAATTGACAACTCGGATTGAACCCAGGTCAGCTGCATGCAAGGAGAACATGCTACTAGCTGTACTATCTCTCTGGCCCTTAATTGAGAGATATTTTTTGGGAGAGAGGCAAACAGCAGTGCTCAAGAGCTGCTCCTTGTTCAGTGCTTGTAGAATGTCCTGGTGGTCCCTGGGGACCATGGAGTTCTGGGGATCAAACCCCACTTCCTCATGCAAATATATACTGCAGCCCATTCAACTGACCGAGAAATTCGTTTAAATGTACGTTTCAAACAACAACGTTTAATCCAAAAGCAGACTTCATAAGTCACCAGAAATAAAAAGTATTATCCCATAAAGAACGTTTTATTTTGCTTCTTCATAATTTTCAGCCTTCCCAAGTGATGCTCAGAAAACCCAGGGGCCCTAAGGAGAGTACAGTGGGGAGAATGTTTGCCGTGCATGCAGCCAAGCTGAGTTTGATCTCTGCCACTGTATATGGTCCTCTGAGCCCCACCAGGAGCAAACCCTGAGTCAAGAGTAATCCCTGAACACTGCCGAGTGTGACTGCAAAGCCAAGCAAAACAAAACAGGAGCTCCTCCCAGGAGCCAAGTGAACCAGCAGTCAAGTGCTCTGTCCCCTCAGTGCCAAGGGTTTCCCAGGTGATGCTTGGGGGAGCATCTGGCACGGGGGATTGAACTGGGGCCAACTGCATGCAAGGGAAGCACCGAAACCCAGGTACTATCTCTCCAACCATTTATTTTTGTTTTTTATTTTGAGGTCACATCAGGTGGTGCTCAGAGGCCATGTCTGGCTCTGTCCTCAGGGGTCACTTCTGGTAACTCTGGGAATCGTGAGATGCCTTGGATCAAACCCAAGTCACTGCATGCAAAGCACGTGCTCAGCCCTGTGGAATATCTCCTTGGCGTGATGCATAGTATTTTACGTGAAAGTGCACGGAAGGAAAGCTCTTTCAACTCTAAACGTTAAAGCGTGTCAGCATCATATGTTTTTTTTTTCTTTTTGCGCCACCAGGAGTCAAAACCAGGATCTCAGTCATGCAAGAGCCAGCGTGAGACCCATCACCAGCTCTGACATCTGCTTTCTCACTTACAGGAAGTACTGCTTCCTCATTTTTGTTTTTGGTTAAAGTTGCTTTTGTGTTTAATCTACCAGAGCTCCTTCCAATGTTCCGTGATAAGCATTAGAAGTCGTACTTTCGGGGTAGGAGGGAGAAAGAGGACTCCAGCCATCCGGGGTGCTCAGGGAGCTACTCCTGGCTCTGTGCTCAGGAGTAAACCCTGGTGTTGCCAGGAGCTCCGTACAGGGTGCCAGGCTTTTGAATGAGTGGCACAGCCAGCATGGCACTCCCATGCTGTCTCCAAACCCTGGAGGTGGGCAGCTTTGAAGGCTGAGCTGGATGGCCGCTTTGGAGAGTATGCAAAGACAATTCTACCCTCTGGGAACTCTATTTCTTTCTAAAAGATTGTGATGATACGTGAGGGAAATCTTGCCAGGAAGGAAAAGGCGGTGGGTTGGACTTCCAGCCCCAACCTTGAGGCCTCTTTATTATTTTTGGGATGGGGCAGGGGAGGTTTGGGCCATAACTGGCGGTGCTCAGGGCTCACCCCTGGCTCTGCATTTAGGAATCACTCCTGGCAAGGCTTAGGGGACCATATGAAAGACAAGTGCCCTGCCTACTGTCCTATCTCTCTGACCCCACAGCGCCGCTATGACTGACCCTACCCACTGCACCACCTCTCCGGCCCCACAGCGCCTCTATCACTGAGAGTCTATGCAGCTGGGAGCTTTGCTCCTCTTGGCCCGGAAGCTGTGCTTTAGGAAGCTGGGGCTGAACATGTGGGCGTGAACCATGGGGTACGCATAGAAACAACATCCTCAGAAACAGAGAAAGCCTTTATTGATTTAATTTGTTGTTGTGTCAGTGTTGTTTTTGGGGGGAGGCACATGTGGCTCTACTCAAGGGTTACTCCTGGCTCTGCACTCAGGATTTACTCCCGGTGGGGACCATATGGGATGTTGGAAATTGGAGCTGGGTTGGCCACATGCTTTGATAAGTGCCCTCCCGACCGCACCTGCTCAACTATCTCTCCAGCCCCGAGAGTTTTTCGTGAACAAATCTGATTCACCTGATTCTGCTGCCGAGCTGTTTAGAAGCAGGCCTGGTCCCGTGGGACGGTGCAGCCACTGGATAATTCTCGATGCTACCCCCCAGGGAGAAATCAGACTGCCTACACATGCAGGTAGAAAGGGCCCCAGGGATTAAGTTGATTATGTAAGGGAGATGTGAGCTTCCTTGAACCTTGATGGCTAATTCAAGTCTCGCAGTCCTACAATTCCAGCAGGTTCCTTAAGTGGCCAAACAGCCGTGACTGTCTCGGTATTTCTATTGTCTCTATATTCGTGGCTTGACTCCCAGGCCGGCTCGAACCTTTAACTCCATATACACCTGGTTCAAGCTTACATTTGTTTCTTCTAAAAATTCTGACAAAGATGTGATCTAGGCTGTCTTTACATTATGTTGCCTCAATGGTGCAGCGGGTAAGGTGCTTGCCTTGCATGTGACTGACGCTGGTTCCATCCCAGACATCTCCTAGGTTTCCTGAGCATCACCAGGAGTGATTCCTGACTGCAGAGCCAGGGGTACCCCGGGCATCATCAGGTGTGGTCTCAAAACAAAAACAAAAAGGCCTACATTAAAATGTTCTGAGTGAAGGTTGCTCCCTTTTCTTTTTCTTTTTCTTTTTTTTTTTTTTGCTTTTTGGGTCACACCCGGCGATGCACAGAGGTCACTCCTGGCTCTGCACTCAGGAACCACCCCTGGTGGTGCTTAGGGGACCGTATGGGATGCTGGGAATTGAACCCGGGTTGGCCGCATGCAAGGCAAATGCCCTACCCGCTGTGCTATCACTCCAGCCCCAAGGTTGGTCCCTTTTCAATGTGCTACTGTTTCAACTAAACATAAAGCTTCTAATCAGAGAAAACAAACTTCAGACATAAAATTTAATTTATACTCGACTTTCTGTTGCCTTAGGAAACATCCCTTATTAATCTATTTGGGAACTCTCTTTGGATTTTCTAGAAATTTCTCCCTGCAGTTTATTTACTTCCTTGGGGGCTTTAGGGTCACACCTGGTCGCTCTCAGGGACTGCTCCTGGCTCTGTGCTCAGGGGTCGCTCCCAGTGATATACAGGGCATCACCAGCGCTGTTGATCTAACCTGGGTCTCTGGCCTGCATGGCATGCACGCCTGTTCGTTGAGTTGACTCTGGTCCAGCTGCCTGAAAGTTAAAACTACAGGTGAAAATTAAAAATAAGATATTGGTGGTGGGGAATGTGCACTGGTGGAGGGATGGGTGTTTGATCATTGTGTGATTGTAACCCAAACATGAAAGCTTGTAACTATCTCATGGTGATTCAATAAAATTTTTTTTAAAAAAGGATAGAAACAATCTCAGAGAACAAAATAAAAAAAAGGGAAATTATATAGCTTCCATGTAATGTTTAATCCCACTTCTTGGCATCTTCTTCCAAAATACAAAGTATTAATCAAAAAGTAAAAAAAAATAAAAAATAAGTAGTATTAATATGTTTTTCACTCTTCATGTCTTATGAAAGAGAAATGAGACATTAGTTTGAAGTATTAATAGATAAACCATTAATAAATAATTTATATAGCAACATAATAATTAGCTTAAATTAGGTCATCAAGATGACAAATTCTCTTTTATGTGACTATAAAGTGCTCATTGGGCTTTTGGCTATAATTTTTTGAGGTTTAATTTTTGGGACTTTCTCTCCCCCTGATTTTTGATTACAAAATGCTATTTGGGGAAAATAGCTCAAAGGGCGGGGGCACACATGTTTGTAGTCTAGAGCACCGGGTTTGAGCCCCTCCTCTACAGGATCCTGTGAGCACTGAGCTATGAGTAGCTCATGAGCACGACTAGGTAGGACCTCCAAACCTACAACTAAAATATTTCTGTTGTTGTTGCTTGTTTTTTGTTGTTGTTCCTCTCTGGATTCTTCCCAGAGGTACTGGAGTCACCAGGGACGTATCTAACAGTGCTCATGAGGCCTTTTGGGGCCAGAGAAAGAGTCTCAAAGCCTGAGCAAATCAGGCCTCTGCACCAGTCCTTTGAACTCTTCGCTGGTCTCAAATATTATTCTCCTTGAAAGGATTGAGTCACAAATTTGGTTTCAGAAGGGATGGCTTCCTGCAGAGTGACATTATCAGGTCTGAACTCACACAACTACTGTGAATATTTTATTCCCAATTTACAGTGATTAAAATCAATTTATTCACCAGGCTTTATAACAGAGTTTTTGTTCTTTTTTTTTGAAAACAAAGAATACTGACATTGGATTATTTAGACAGATAATTAAAAAGACACAAGTTCTTCAGCTAAAGAAAGGTGTTATGTGCTCACAAGTGTCTGTGGGGCTGAGGGTAGGTAAGATAGAGAAGAGACCAGTATGAAAATAAAAGCTAGGAATGATCCCCTGGACAAAATCTGAGGGTTAAAAGTAGTTAAAGAGATTATTTTTGTTTTTAAGTTTTTATTAGTGAATCACTGTGAGGTACAGTTACAGACTTATAAACTTTTATGCTTGCGTTTCAGTCATACAGTAATCAAGTACCCATCCCTCTACCAGTGCCCATTCTCCACCACCAATGGTCCCAGTATTCCTCCCATCCCCCCAACTCCATCCCTCCCTAAAGGGATATTATTTTTTTTTCTTTTTGGGTCACACCCAGCAATGTACAGGGGTCACTCCTGGCTCATGCACTCAGGAATCACCCCTGGCGATGCTCAGGGAACCATATGGAATGCTGGGATTTGAACCCGGGTCGGCCGAGTGCAAGCAAGGCAAATGCCCTACCCGCTGTGCTATCACTCCAGCCCCAAAAGGGATATTCTTGATAACCTTTCAGTATCAATATTGCAAACCACAATATGGTCAAAAGGAGAGAGAGAGAGAGAGAGAGAGAGAGAGAGAGAGAGAGAGAGAGAAAGAGAGAGAAGAAAAGCATCTGCCATAGAAGCAGGCAGGGGAGGGGGATGATGGGAGGGAACCAGGGGACACTGGTGTAGGGAAATGTACACGGGTGGAGGGACAGGTGTCGGAACACTGTATGACTGAAATCCAAACATGAACAGTTTTGTAAGGGCATATCTAAAAGTGATTCAATTTTTAAAAAGTTTGTTTCTTTTTTAAAAGATGTTATATGAGAGATGAGATGAGTGAATGGAAGAGAAAAGTGTAGAGGCAGGACGAAGAAGGAAGATGCGCCTACCGTGGGTAGGGCGCTTGCCTTGCATGTGGCTAACCCGGTCTGATAACCGGTATCCCATGTGGGTCCCAAGTAAGACTGCCAGGAGTGATTCCTGAATGCAGAGCCAGGAGTTAGCCTGAGCACCACCAGATGTGGCCCCCAAACAAAACACAAAGAGAAAAAAGGAAGAGGAATTCCGGAGAGGCAAAGAGCATCTTCCCAAACTCTCTGACGAGGCCCCTCCTGTGCACTTGGAACCTCCGTTTAGCTGATGGGCAGGGAGAAGTTGCCCCACGCTCAGCAAGGGGTCTCAAGCACCAGTGGGTACCCACCACTCTGGGATGGGTTGGCAGCTCTGCTGTGAACAAACCGAAGACATGGCTCTTGGGGACCTAGGGCCCAAAAAGGGACATATCATGTGAGTATGGAGAGTCTCTTGCCCGCACGCCTGGCTGTCTTCCCCGGGGCCCCTCGGAGGGGATAGGCTCCAGCTTCCCTCCCCGCCCCGAGCAAAGCTCCCGGCGGCCAAAGACCACCGGAACCTAGCCACAGCCATGCTCAAAGCCCCTCTCCACACGTTCGGACAGGCCTCACGCATGAAGGTACAGGCAGAGGAACCCAGGTGTGTGAAATCCCATCAACAGCCAACATCCAGAGACTTAAAAGCAAGCTCCCAAAAGCGATATCTTATAACCTACTTCTCCCTCTGGGAGAAACTAGCAAGCTACTGAGAGTTTCCTGCCCACATGGGAGAGCCTTGCAAGCTTCCCATGGTGTATCCATATGCTAAAGCCAGTAACAAGCTGGATCTCATTCCCCTGACCCTGAGGGAGCCTCCAATGGGTCGTTGGGAAGGCCAAATGGAGAGAGGCTTCTAAAATCTTAAGGATAGAACGAATGGAGAGGTTACTGAGCCTGCTCGAGAAATCAACGATCAACGGAATTTCGTGATTCGTGATTCGTGATGGAGAGGAAGTTGGGGATATACCTGGTCAAGGCTGACTGGTGACTTCAATAAAATTTTTTAAAAAATTGAAAAAAAAGATGATGATGATAACAGTAAAATAGCCCAGGAAAAAGCCTTTCAATAATGACATATATGTATGGTCTTCAATGCTGGTTCCACAGATGTCTACTTATCTCCATATCCATCAAGTTTTGCATGCTAATTGTTTTTTGAAAACATGTCACCAGGGCTGGAACAATAGCACAGAGGATAGGGCATTTGCCTTGTACTTGGCTGACCTAGGTTCGATTCCCAGCTTCCCATATGGTCCTCTGAGCACTGCCAGGGGTGATTCCTGAGTGCAGAGCCAGGAGTAAACCCTGTGCATCGCCGGGTATGACCCAAAAAGCCAAAACAAACAAACAAACAAAAAAACAAAAAAAACATATCACCGTACCTTAATTAAGAACTTTAATAAAAAATGAAAACATTAAAAAATGTATATAGTATTAGAGAAAATTACTGTAATAAATATAAAGTTATTCATCATCATCATTATCATCCCATTGATCGTTGATTTTCTTGAGCGGTCTCAGTAACGTCTCCATTCATCCTAGCCCTGAGATTTTAGAAGCCTCTCTTTACTCATCCTTTCCAACTGTGCCACATTGGAGGCTCTGTCAGGGTCAGGGAAATGAGACCCATCATTGTTTCTGGTTTTGGCATAAGAATACGCCACGGGGAGCTTGCCAGGCTCTCCCATGCGGGCAGGAAACTCTCAGTAGCTTGCCAGGTTCTCCAAGAGGGAAAACTAGGCTATAAGATGTCCCAGCCACACACTTCTAGGAGCTTGGTTGTATAGTCTCTGGATGTTGGCCATTGATGAGATTACACGGCACTAGGGGGCAGTTTCTGGGTGTGATCGCCTAGCTAACTGGAAAGTGGGGGATCTGGGCAGAAGAGGCCCAGTCCTGATCTGAGCAGGCTTGGAGATCTCAGCCCCGAGTCCCACACACCTGGGTTCCTCTGCCGGTTCCTTCATGCATGAGGCTCATCCAAACGTGTGGAGAGGGGCCTTGAGCATGGCTGTGGCTGGGTTCTGAAGGTGTTCGGCTGCCAGGGCTCTGCTCAGGGCGAGGAGGGAAACTCAACACTCCCCCCTCCTAGGAGTGCTGGTGAAGACAGCCAGGTGTGGGGGCAAGAGACTCTGCCAAAACTCCACTGGATGTGGCCCAAAAACCAAAACCC
The DNA here is from genome assembly GCF_027595985.1 of Sorex araneus. NCBI lineage: Eukaryota > Metazoa > Chordata > Mammalia > Eulipotyphla > Soricidae > Sorex > Sorex araneus. The sequence goes on along the minus strand of NC_073313.1, from coordinate 256,221,516 downwards.
AAACAAATGAACAAGTTTCAAAAACCCATCTGGGAAGCTGCCCAGAGGAGATGATTCTTTTTATTTGTTTTGGGGCCACACTCAGGGCTTACTCCTGGCTCTGTGCTCAGGGATCACTCACTCCTGGCGGGTGAGGGTTTGGGAGTCCATATGAGGTGCTGGGGATTGAACCCAGGTCTTCCACCTGCCAGGCATGTGCCCTACCCACTGTACGGTTGCTCTGGTCTCAGGAGGTGCTTCTTAAGCTAAGCCTGGAACAGAAACAACATGGCCAGGAGGGACACTGATTGCAGAAAAGGTGCCGGTGAAAGGGATTTCTTTGCCGTCATTAGCAGGTCCCAGCCCTAAGGCTCCCCGCTAAGGATTCGTCCTGCTCTGTCTTTCTCCTTCTCCTTCATCCCTCGATACCTTCCTCTGTATCAGCTGGGCGATGCCTGAGAAAGGCAATCACTGGGCAAGAAGAGTCATGACTTTGAGCTAGAGGAGACTGAGGTGGTGAACAACCCTGAAACCCACTCAGCCAGGGAAGGGAGGGCGGACAGAGGCTGCTGAGAAGGCAAGATGCTGCCTTTCCCAACCCCGCCTCCCCCAAGGCTGGTACAAATGAAGCAAACATTCCCCTAATTTCTTGCTGTGAGGAAACTCTTGTCTTTCTTGCTGATGGAATGATTTCTCAAAGGTGTCTTTGCTCTATTTTCTTTGATCTCTTCTGATTGGGCCTGTGAAAATGTATTTCAGGTGGGTTTCACTACCAAGGGAATTCTTGGCTCTGGAAGGGAAGTGCTTAATTGGTGATCGATCTAATGGATCTGCTCAAGGGAAAGTCTTCTATTAATATGTTTCAGTCTGCGTTTAGGTCAACCTTTATCTTAGTAAATGACTCAGTCTTTTCTTCAATGATTTAGAAGGCTTTTTCATACTTGTACTTGAAAGAAATGTGGATTGAAACTTGTGTAATGAAGCTAAGAGCAGAGAGATGCAGGTAAGGAGCGCCAGGCCTTGGGAAATGACCTGTTTCTGGATGTTTGATCTGTTATTCAACAGTCTCTCTTTGGTTCCGTCTACTGGGGGAGAGAAAGCCAAGCTAGAAAAGGTGCCATTTGGGTGACAGCTTGGTATTCCTGCAGAAAACAAAATGACATCATGAAAACCAGTTACACAGATTCCACTTGAGACGAGTTTTTACCTAGAGAAATGCAACACTGGCTGAACTGCCAGAAACTCTTCAGATTCATTTTGCCATCATTCTTTTTTTGGGGATGGGGGGGCAGTGGAGGGGTGGGGGTGGGAATGTGTGTGTGTGTGTGTGTGTGTGTGTGTGTGTGTGTGTGAAAGCTGGATCACATTCTGGCTCTGTATTCAGGAGGTGCTACCAGTGGGACTTAGGGGACCTTTTGTCGTACCGTGGGTCAAACCTGAGTTGGCTAAATGTAAAGCAAACACTTTAATCCCTCAACTATTTCTCCAGCACCCACATTGTTGATTTTTGGTTAACTTTTAGTCCTTGTGGATTCAGAAATGTGTTACTATTGTGAATTTCTTTAATTTTTATTTTTGGTGAACCGCACAATCAATCAGGGGTATGCAACCCCATAATAGGTGATAATCCAGTTTGAAAACTAGGGTATAAGTAACCCTCATGTTCTGGATTTTAAATTTACTTTCTCACTTAGTGAGAAATTCTGAGGCTGGAGAGATAGTACAGTGGGCAGGGCATTTACAGGGCATCTGACGTGGGTTCTATTCCCAGAGGATTATATGATTCCCTAGATGCCACGAGGAGTGATCCCTGAGCGCAGAGCCAGGAGTAAGATCTGAGCACTTATGGGTATAGCTCAAAAACTTAAAAAAAAACTTTGAAAAGGTTTTTTAAAAAAGCTTACAAAAATACATCAAGTAGGGCGTTAGCCTTGCACATGTCTGGCAGGGGGTTCGATTCCCAGCGTCCCATATGGTCCCCTGAGTACTGTCAGGAGTGATTCCTGAGTGCAAAGCCAGGAGTAAACCCTGAGCATCACTGGGTGTGACCCAAAAAGAAAAACAAACAAACAAACAAACAAACAAAAAGCTTACAAAAGATAAGCCAGATATCTATATTTATATATAGCTATCTATCAGTCTAATTAGCTATGTTTCCCAGTTAGCTATGGCCTACTCTCTTAGTAAGGCAGATAGATAATATCATAAGAAAAGAACACTTGCCTTTAAAAATTAGTTTTGCACAAAAGCATTATTTTGGAAGGATATACGCATGCCCGTGTTGATCACAGTGCTTAGGGCAATAGCCAAGCTACGAAACAACCCAAATGTCCAATTACAGACAAATGGATCAAGACGTTGTGATTTGTGTACACAATGAAATACTATGCAGCTCTAAGAAAGGACAAAATCATGCCATTTGGAGCAACATGGCTAGAGTTAGAGAATATCATGCTGAGTGAAGTCAGTAGAAGGAAAGGGATACACACAGCATGAACCTCTCATCTGTGCTACTTAAAGATGCACAGCAAGGTAGTAACAAAGGGACAAAGGCAACACAATGGGAGAACTGAGCTAGAGTATGATTCCTAGCATCCCATATGGTTCCCCAAGCACCGCTAGGAGTAATTCCTGTGCATCGGATGTGACCCAAAAAGCAATAATGAATAAATAAATAAATAAATAAATAAAGCAAGCAAGCAAGCTTTAAAAGAAAACCATGATCCCATAAAAGGTTTAAGATTGTTAACTAATTCTATATAGTTCCTTTCTTTCCTAAGTACAGAAATCTAAATTTTGTTAACCAGAGGGTATAAGAAAAACCTATATTGTTTTGCTAAAACAAGAGGACTAATCATTCTGGCTTTAGAAGTTGGAAAATAGGACTGAAGAGATAGTAACAGGAGTCGGAGGACTTTCCTTGCATGTGGTCAACCCAGCTTTCATTCCCTGCACCCCACCTGGTGCCCTGAGCCCCAACAAGAGTGACCCTTGAGCTCAGAGACAGGAGTGTTGAGTCCTGAACACTGCTGAGAGTGGCCTACCCCAAGCTGAAAATAGATAATTTTTTATGTTAAAAAAAATAAAGTATTTATCCATAAAGCATTGCTTTGCCTGATCTTTCTAGATTGCAGTTCAGAGGAGGCTGAAAAATTACTCACATCACTTTTGAATTTGAATCTCTTCTACTATTGTAAGACAGAATGGAAGAATTTGGTCTTTTAAGTAATCCATTAGTCACAAAGTTAATTTATTCTAAGAAAATAGAGAAGCCTTACGTGTATATCACTCATCAAATGAATCTAAGTAAGTAATAATAGGATTTCTTCTAGCTCAGGAATTAAGAACTATTTCTTGTCTTTGAGACTTTAGAGATAATATATTGCTTTTTTTTTAATTTTTATTTTTTATTGCCGTGTCAGAGATTGAACCCAAGGCTTCACTCACACAAACCATGTACTTCACCACTGAGCCACATTCCAGGAATGTGTTATTCCCGGAACACAAAAAAATAATTGCTGTTATTTTTATTCAACACTATTTGGATGTGACTAGCATTTTTTTTAAAGGTTTATATAAGAGTTGCTGGACAATTTACAGTTTCGACTGTTGCAACTTTCATCATAGTGATGTCAGCCAAAAGGTAAAAGTGTCACTCAAAACAGAAGAGGACAAATGTCACTGTCACTGTCATCCCATTGTTCATCGATTTGCTCGAGCAGGCACCAGTAACGTTTCCATTGTGAGACTTGTTGTTACTGTTTTTGGCACATCGAATACGCCATGGGGAGCTGGCCAGGCTCTGCCATGTGGGCGGGATACTCTCGGTAGCTTGCCAGGCTCTCTGAGAGGGGTGGAGGAATTGAACCCGGGTCGGTCATGTGCAAGGCAAACGCCCTGCCGCTGTGCTATCGCTCCATAATAAACTACCCATGGTTGGAGAAATAGTGATTTGAGATTAAGTGATTTAATGTTTCGGGCTGGGAGCTAGTACCCAGGCCCACTCTCCAGCACCCTGCGGCATTCCCTGCATTACTGGCTGTGATGCTGGAGTGGCCATGCAGTACCACATCCTCGGGGCCTGGTGCTGAACCACGGGCCCACTGGGGCGTGTATCACCAGAAACAGTTTCCAGGACCGTGATGCCCAATTAGAAATCCCCCCAAACAAACAAACAAACAAACAAACAAGAGAATTCATTACTAAACCTTAAAGAGACAATTCAAAAATGGATATGGAGTGTGATGTCAAACCTTCTGTCTTCAGAGGTAGTACCAATCTTAAGTCTCATCAATGCCAAAGAGAAAGGGATAGAATCTTGCTCTAGGAGTGGGATAATGGACTGGAAGAGTTGAAGAATTAGTGAGACACAGTGCTAAGGGTCAGAACTGTGGTGTCAGCTCTGGGGAACAGGAAAGTTTCATGTGGGGAAGAACCCCAGAGGAGTTCCCTACACAGAGGCAATGGCACGATGAGGAAGAGAAGGAGGAAGAGGAGGGGGATGATGGGGGGATTAGATGATGAGGATGAGGATGATGATGAAGAGGGGGATGAGGAGGATGAGGAGGAGGAGGAGGAGGATGAAGAGGAAGGGGATGAGGATGATGAGGATGAGGATGATGATGAAGAGAAGGGGGATAGTGATAAGAATGAGGATGATGATGAGAAAGAGGAGGAGGATGAAGAGGAGGGGGATGAGGATGGTGAGCATGATGATAAAGAGGGGGATGAGGAGGATGAGGAGGATGAAGAGGAGGGGGATGAGGAGGATGAGGAGGATGAAGAGGAGGGGGATGAGGATGGTGAGGATGAGGATGATGATGAAAAGGAGGAGGAGGAGGATGGTGAGGATGAGGATGATGATGAAAAGGAGGAGGAGGATGAAGAGGAGGGGGAGGAGGACGATGAGGATGAGGATGATGATGAAGAGGGGGATGAGGAGGAGGATGATGAGGAGGAGGAGGATGAAGAGGAGGGGAGTTAGGATGATGAGGATGAGGATGAAGAGAAGGGGGATGATGATGAGAAGGAGGAGGAGGAGGAGGGGGTTGAGGAAGATGAGAATGAGGATGAGGATGAAGAGGGGGATGACGAGGAGGAGGAGGGAAAGGAGGAGGATTGTTAGTTTGGGCTTACTCCTGGCTCTTGTGCAGGGGTCACTCCAGGAGGGCTTGGGGGACCATATGTGGCACCCGGGATGGGACCCAGGTCAGCCACATGCAACGCCAGCACCTACCTGCTCTGTGCTCTCTCTCTGGCTCTGAAAGTCAGCGGCTTACGGAGCAACATACTGCTGGAAGGTGGCTGGTGGCTGAGTATGCAGAGGCTGGGGGACTTGGCCAGGGCCGAAGGCTGAAATACAGACACAAGCCCTGGAGAGGCAAGATCTGGAGAAGGATACATCCTCTGAGCACTGGAAGCTCCCAGAGGGAAGGGAAAGGTTGGTACCTTTTGTCCATTTCTGGTCTCCCTAAACATTAGGTACAATGAACAGGTGATGAAAACATTTCAAATCAAGGACTAACAGGAAAATAAATGCTCAGGGAAATACTTCATCCGTTAGACAGCAAAGAGACTTTTGTTTTATTTGGGGGTGGGAGCGGGGGTACACCCGGTGCTGCTCAGCGACCTGGCTTCTGCACAAAGCATGAAGTCAACCTTTCTGGCCCAGGAAACAGATTTTATAATAAAGGAACATTTTCAGAAATGTTTAATAGGCTATGATAGAAAGGAAATTATTCCCTATCATTGAAAAAATTTTTTAAACTTTTTATTTAGGCTCCGTGATGTACTAAACTCTTACTAGTGGCATTTCAAGCATACGATGTCCCAGCTTCAAACCCCTCACCAGTGTCAGAGGCCTTCCCCCAAATATTCAAAAATTTTAAGTGTAATAGGCAAATATCCGTAGAAGAATTGAATAAAGAAAACGAAAAAAGTGAGGGTGCTGCGGAGGCAGATAGTTACAGGAGTTAAGACACTTGCCAAGCATGTGATCAACCCTGGCTTGGTCCCCAGGCACCTGATATGACCCCAGGCACCTGAGCATGACCAGGAGTGACCCCTGAGCACAGAGCCTGGAGTGAAGGCAGATACTCCACCAGATGTGCCTCACACAGGCCTCACGCCAGAGAGGGAAGGTTGCTTGTGGGCGGGGGCATGGGATGGAATGTCATCTAATCAGGTGTCCTCACCTGGGGCGTCGGGAAGGTGTCTTAGGCTCTCCTCATTAAAATTAGTCAAATTCCACAGGCGGGAGATAGCTCAAAGGTCTGAGTGCAGGTGTTGCGCATGGGAGACCCAGGTTAGACCCCTGGCATCATATGGTCCTGGGGAACTGCCAGGACTGACCCTTGTGCCCCCAAGCACTGAGCAGGGAGAAGCCCTTGAGCACTGCAGGGTGTGCTCCCCTCACCCCCACCCCCAAAAAGAAGACCTATAAGACTCCCTGAGTCCCCTGGTGTTGCCTCCTATGGCAGCCCGGGGCAGCGAGGCCCAGGACGGAGACAGTGTCCCCCGGCCAGAGGCCTGTCGGCACGAGAGCTGGAAGCCACGTGGGTAAGGAAGGGCGCCGGTGAATGGCACTGCGTCCTGCCTTCCCGCTGGGGCTGGCGCGTTCCTCCTGGAGGGGGCGGGGTGGGCAGAGAGGGTGACTCTTAGAATCCAGACAGGCATTTCAAACCCCCCTCCAGGTGACCCGGGGCAGCTCAGAGTAGGGCAGGCTGCTTCGACTTTTAATTTTTTTCTACTTCAATATGAGACTTTTTTTTTTAGTAGAATCCTCCCACTTCGAGATAAAAGTCGAAAGTATCAACCCCATGTATGCCATGAGTGCAATTTGCTTGGGTGCCATCAGGGGGTTCTTTGGTTTGTTTTGGGGTCACAACACCGGTTACTCCTGGCTCTGCACTCAGGAATTACTCCCAGTGGTGCTTAGGGGGCCCCTATGGGATGCCAGGGATCGAACCCGAGCCACCCATGTGCCAGGCAAGCGCCCTACCTACCCGCTGTGCTACCGCTCCAGCCCCCATTAGAGGTGTCTAGCCCAGAGCCCCGTTTGCTTAAGTTTGGGACCTCTCTTCCTGGCCTTCCCGAAGAATTCTAGGTCACTGGGAAGTCCCTGGCGTGGGTCAGGACTAGGACACTTGGCTCCAAGCACCCACGCAGCAGGGACACCACCCCACCCCCACAAGGCCGCCGCCCAGCTGTGCCTGGAGTCCACCGGGTCTGCATAGCGCAGGAACCGGCCCCACCACCCGGGGTCTCGGGGAGCTGTGGGCTCCGCAGGGAAGGGAAAGTTGGTCCTCACGCCTGTCCTGGAATGCTCCCGCCGGCCCTTGCAGAAAAAATTTCAGGAGTCCAGGAAACAGGTAAATAAACAGTTTTATTTAGAGAAATTTAACTTGGAGAAATATATATGTCTGTGTGTATGTGGGGAGAGAGAGAGAGAGAGAGGGAGAGAGAAAGGGAGGGAGGGAGAGAGGGAGAGAGAAGAAGAGGGAGGGAGAGAGAGGGAAGAGAGAGAGAGAGAAAGACAGAGGGAGGGAGAGAGGGAGAGAAGGGGAGAGAGGTGAGGGAGAAGAAGGGAGGGAGAGAGAGGGGAGAGAGAGGGATGGAGAGAGGGAGAGAAGGAGAGACAGAGATGGGTGAGGGAAAAGGAGGGAGGGAGAGAGAGGGGAGAGAGAGAAGAGAGAGAGAGAGAGAGCAGGCTTCTCTCAAGGGAAAAAAGTTGAGTCCTCATCTCAAATTGATGTGGGCAAGTCTCCAAGAGAGAAAATCCCCAATTCTAATTTATTTCCCAGATACCAGTTCAACCACTTAACATCCCTGGAACAAACTACTTTCTTTGAGGAGGGATTTTTTTAATTATTATTTTAATGACTCAATGACTCACCATGAGATACGTTACAGACTTACACTTCCATGATTACATTTGCAGCCACATGATGATCTAGTACCCATCCCTCCACCAGTGCCCATTCTCTCCATCAGTGTCCCCAGTACCCCTCCCGCCACTCCCGCCCATTTCCACCCCCTGCCTCTGTGGCAGGCACATTCCTTCTTACTCTCTCTCTCTCCTTTTGGGTGTTATGGTTTGCAATACAGGCAGTAAGTGGCCATCATGTCTAGTTCTTTATCTACTTTCAGTACGCATCTCCCATCCCGAGTGGGCCCTCCAACCATCATTGACTTAGTGGTCCCTTCTCTATCCCAGCGGCCTTTCCCCCCAGCATGTGAGACCGGCTTCCAAGCCATGGAGCGATCCTCCTGGTCCTTACCTTTACTATCCAATAGGAGACTAACAAACTACTTTTTTAACTTCCTCCACCTTGGCTTCCTCCAGCGATAGTACCTGCCTCATTGGGTTGGACTGAATGAAATCACGGTAAGGAACACTTTTGTTTTGGTGATGGTGGAGCCAGGGATGGGGCCCGGGGTGAGAAGCAGCATTTAGAACAAAGGCTGGCACAGAGATGGCTAAGGATGGCACACACGGCCTCGGAAACCAAACCGGAGTCAACACAGACGGGAGAGGGCCCTTCTCCACGTCTAGATACGTGTGGGTTGGGAAGCTCTGTGTCTGTCAAGGGACCCCCCCCTAGGTGCGAAGAGAAGTTAAGTGCGGCACTAGTGGAATCCCCAGTGGCTGAGCTCCCATCCGTGCTTGTCCTGTGCCAGGGGTCCCAGGACGGGGGATGAAGAGAGGGGCTGCGTATTTTGGGACAAGGACACCAACTCTGTCAAGATAAATCCCAATAGAAACTTCCCTGAATTTTTCCAAGGGCAGTGTTGGAATGTGGTCTGCTAAAAAAGATGACTATCAGGCTTTGCATGTGTGATGCCCTGGTTTCGATCCCTGGCACCAGACACATACACACACACACACAGACACACACACGCGCACACACACATACACACACACACAACACACATCAACCCTTCTGCTCCCAATCTCTTTCCCTTCAATCTGCTTTCCCAATTTTGGGCGTGTTAGATAGAAAGGAACACCTAGCAGTACTCAGGCTCTGCTCCCCGTGTCCTCAGGGGTCACTGCCAGCAGTGATTGGGAGCAAGTGACTCCAGTGACCCAGGGCTGGCCTCCTGTCTGCAAAGCACACACGCAGCCTTTGGGCTCCGTCTCAGGCCCCGGTTCCAGTCTTCATCATGGCGGTGGTGACCCCAGACACGACCCTGCTTTCTTCCTGTGTGCATTACATTTTCTAACACTTGGAACAGCGATCTGACTTCCTGCCTTTGAATTTAATTTAATTTTCCTTTTTTTTTGGGAGGGTGGGGTGGATGCTTCCTCCAAGTGCGTGGGAGGCCATGGGGACTGAGGACGGAACCCAGGGATCTGTACAAGCCAGGCAGACGCTCCAGCCCGGTGAGACCCTCTGCCTGGCTCTGACTGGGGTTCGTAACACGACTCAACTGTTTCTCGTGTGTAAGCATTGGCTGGGTGGTAGCCAGGAGCAACAGCCCAGGAGCAGAAGAGCCTGGGAGTGTGAGTGAGCACTCCAGGGAAGGGATGGGTGCTGGTTCATGCCGCCTGATCCCACGGTGTCTCCTGTGTCTGGGCAGCCCCCGCTACCTGGCGCCAGGCTGCTAGGTCTTCATTCAACCTTCTCAATGACCCTCTGAAGGAAGGATGGAAGTCTCATCACTGGAGCTCATTTAGACTGAAGAAAGCTGCCTTCAAGATTATACAAAGTGAGAGATGCTTCCTCACCCTGCACCGGGATGAGTCCACTCGGGGCACCTCGGGGCACTTGGGGCACTCCCGCCCCAGTAGCGCTCCAGCAGCCGAAAACTTTCAGAACCCAATTGCCGCCATGCTTACGGTCAATCTGCACAGGCTTGGAACGAGCTGTCCCCTCGCATTAGAATAAAAATTCAGAATAAGTCCTCTGAACAGCTCAGCTCTGAGGGGTTTGTGACCAAAATCTCCAGGCTCAGACAGAGTCAGGAATGGGCAACCTCCCCCCATCTCTCTGTTCTTCTAGGAGCCTGGCAGTCACATCCACGGACTGCCTCTGGGCACTATATAAGTTCATTAAAGGCCATGATCCAGACACTCACAAATAAACATCAGAAAAGAGCCACAAGCTGCAGAGATGCCTCCGGACCTCAAAGTCACCATCCAGTAAGAAATTTAGCTCCAGTTCTATTACCCTACCTAAAATTTTAAAATTCTTGGAGCTACAGCTCATCCTCTATGTACTGATGTACTGATGTACTGATGTACCAAGAGTAGCGCACCACATTTGATGGGGTGTATAGTAGAATGGATTATTTTTAGCAGATTATTCATAACAAGCAACGCAAAATTAATTATTTAGGATCTTCCTCTTGTGCAGGCTTGGTGGTGGGAAAATTCGAAATAAGGGTGGTGGTAAAGTATCATGGTGGTGGAACTGATGTTGAATATTGAATGTAATGAATTGTTATGAACAACCTTATTTTAAAAAATGATTATACAAAATGGCAGAACAAGAATTCCAGTACATTCAATCATGCTGCTGACGCAGGTTCAATCCCTGGCACCCCACATGGTCCCCTGATCATTCCTAAGAGTGATCCCTGAGCACAGAGCGAGGAGTAAGCCCTAAGCACCACCTGGTGTGGCCCAAACACTCTTTCAAAAGTACAAATAAAAGAATCCCATTACAAAAGCCTCATCCTTGAACTCTCTGAAAAACAAACAAAAAACCAATTTGTGTTGGTTCCTGGGCCGAAAGAAGAGGGAGAAAGGAACAGCTGTGTGGAAGGGCATTTTGTGAGCGGGGTGGCCCTGGAATCTTGCTGGCAGGAGGCCTGGATTGCTCTGGAGGCTCTAAGCTGTACCCCTGAAATCGTCCAGCCCTATGAATCGATGGCAAGTTAACAACATTTGCTTCAATTTCTTTTGTTCGTTGGCAATGCTGGAACTTGAACTAGGTCTCATGCGCCCTTGGCATGCAGTTTAGTGCTGAGCCACATCCTTGACCACTGATATTTTGTGGGGTGCTGGGGGGCACTCCTCAGAAGTCTCAGGGGTCCCAGGAGCTACTTCTAGTGACTCTCAAACAACTGAGCTGGCAGATCAAGGTGAGGGTTCAGGTGCCCAGGGCTGCCTAGTCCCTGAGGTACCAGGGATCACCGGAGCCGGCCCACTGGGGCTGGGGATAAAACTTCTATGTGTGTCCTTCTTTTTTTCAGTGAAGCAAGATCACTTTTTTTTTTCTTTTTGGGTCAGTTATACCCGGCGATGCACAGGGGTATCACTCCTGGCTCTGCACTCAGGAATTACCCCTGGCATTGCTCAGGGGACCATATGGGCTGCTGGGAATCGAACCCTGGTTGGCTGCATGCAAGGCAAACGCCCTACCCGCTGTGCTATTGCTCCAGCCCCAAAGCAAGATCACTTTCATGGAATGAAACTTACTTAAAAAGATGCGAGGGAAGAGAGGGGAAGGATACGTGTTCAAGAGCAAACATGAGCAAGTGAGCAAAGGGAAATAAAGATATTGTGCTCAAGAGGGAATACAGACTTGAAGAGCAAGCCTAAAATTTGTATTGTATTTATTTATTTTAATAGATTTTTTTAATTGAATCACTGTGAGATAGACCCTTACAAAACTGTTCATGATTAGATTTCAGTCATACAGTGTTCCAACACCCACCCTTCCACCGGTGCAATTTAAAAGCACCAGTGTCTCTAGGTAACCTCCCGTCAACCTCATCACCCGGCCTGCCTTTCTCTATGCCAGGTGCTTCCCCCCTCCTCTCTCTTTCTCTCCCCCCCTCCCCCCTCCCCCTTTTGGTTTGCATTGCATGCCAGGGTGCAAAGCCATCATCGACTCATTCATCAGCACAATGTTTCTCTATCTCAGCAGGTAATTTTATGATTCGTTTTATGAACTGAGAAGCTCACCAAGAAGTATCTTGACCTGCCCCAGGTTCACATAGCAAATTAGAAGCAAAAATCCCACATTCCTACCTCTTGCCTTCATGCTCTGTCATTCATCCTCTTGCTAATTAATGTTTGGAACATTCGGGTCATAGAGCATGCAAGATGAGGTGGGCATCGCCGTAGAACCGTTTGACATAACCCACTAATAACCATTTTGGTACTGCAATAGGTTCATTAGGATTCAATTTTAAGCCACCAGTGTTTTCTTCTCTATTATGAATATCTCATAAATTGCTTTTCATTTTTTTTGCTCATTCCTTTTACCCCTACCCTTTTATTTTTCTCTTTCTTTTCTCCTATTTTCTTTTCCTTTCCTTTCTTTTCTTTTCCCTTTCCCCTCTTCTCCTCTTCCCTTCCCCTCCCTTCCCTTCTTTCCCCTTCCCCTCCCTTCCTCCCTCTCTCCCTCCCTCTCTCCCTCCCTCCCTCCCTCCCTCCCTCCCTCCCTCCCTCCCTCCCTCCCTCCCTCCCTCCCTCCCTTCCTTCCTTCCTTCCTTCCTTCCTTCCTTCCTTCCTTCCTTCCTTCCTTCCTTCCTTCCTTCCTTCCTTCCTTCCTCCTTCCTTCCTTCCTTCCTTCCTTCCTTCCTTCCTTCCTTCCTTCCTTCCTTCCTTCCTTCCTTCCTTTCTTCTCTCTTTCCTTCCTTCTCTCCTTTCCTCCTTCCTTCCTGTCTCCTTCCTTCCTTCCTTCCTTCCTTCCTTCCTTCCTTCCTTCCTTCCTTCCTTCCTTCCTTCCTTCCTTCCTTCCTCTTTTTCTTTTTGATTTTTGGGCCACACATGGTGATGCTCAGGGATTACTCCTGGCTCTGTGCTCAGGGATCCTTCCTGGAGGTGCTTGGGGAACCATACGGCATGCTTCGGATTGCACTCAGGTCATGCCCGTGCAAGGCAAGTGCCCTGCCTGCTGTGCTATCTCTCTGACTCTCCTTCCCTTCTTTTGATGTTTCTGGTGTGATGACCAGGGATTGCACCCTCAGCGGCAGTGCTCACTGGCGAGGGCACAGAGACTTTGTTGGAGCACTGGACTGATCCTACTGGGTAGTGCCCCAGCATTTGGGGCAAGCCAAGGACTGAGTCTGTGACTCTACCAGTGCCCTAAGTACTGTTGTCTTGCCTGTTTTGTTTAATTTCGCTGCGGGGGCCACGCCTGGCAGTGCTCGAGGTCTATTCCTCACTGTGCCTATTCCTCACTGAGGAAGCGATGTGGAGCTGTCCTGCATGCAAAGCATGTTCTCGGTCCTTTGAGCTCTTCCTGAGTGCTGCCTTTTCCCTTTTATTTTAAATATTTTCTAATATCTGTCCTTAAACTAATTCTGCTCACTTGGAGCTGGGGGGAGTTTGTGCCATACTCGGCAGCACTCGGGGGACACTCCTGACCCTGTGCTCAGGGATCACTCCCGGTGGTGCCCAGGACCCAACTGGGTTGCACACAAGGAAAGTGCCTTCATTCTCTGGTCCTTTATTTCCTTCTTAGCTGGTCACAGAATTTCAACAGCCAGTGATATTCACATTGATATAAATAGGAGTAGAAGGGGATAGAGGAGCTTGGAGTTTAGGAAAAATATATTGAAGGGGCTTTGGACCGAGATGAGGGCATTGGAGCATCCTCACCGTCCCTTCATTCCTTCTGGTCTTCCTCAGACTCACAGAGGGAGGCTGGACTGTTGGCTCCGCTGTGGGGCTTTAGTTTAAGAGAAGCAAGGCCTAGACCACGGCTCAGCTGGGAAATACCCTTAAGTCCCCAGGGCTGTGGTGTCCATAATAGCAAGGTACGCTGGTGCTGTGGCGTTGGGTTCCTCCAAGTTCCACCAACACAAGATCCCACTTGCTGGCGTTCCTTCTTGGCCCCAACAGATACTTGATGTCTGGAAAGACAGGAGTTGGGCTGGAGGGACAGTTCAAAGGCCTGAGCCTGTGCTTCGCATGCAGGAGGTCCTTGTTTGACCCTGAGGATTGTATGAGCACCAACCACAAGGAGTGAGTCCTGAGCACTTCTGCGTGAGTCCTGAGCACCTGCAGAGTCCCAGAAACAAAAGCCATAGACATAGGCAAAAGGAATAGTCATCATCATAGCAGACAGACATAAGCCAATATCACCTCAATTAAAACACGTAAACAGAAAGATGGTTGGGACAGAATGTTGAATTCCTCCAACGTCAATCGCGCTTTTGTTTTGTTGGTTTGGTTTGGGGGAGAAACGCCCAGTGGTATCTAGGAGAGAAAGAACCCAGATCCCTAATGCACTCCTGTTATTTATTTATTTATTTATTTAATTTAGTGAATCACCGTGAGGTTCAATTACAGAATTACAAACTTTTGTGCTTACGTTTCAGTCATACAATGGTGGAGCACCCATCCCTCCACCAGTGCCCATTCTCCACCACCACTGTTCCCAGTATCCCTCCCACCACCCCCTCCCCGCCCCCCCCCACCCCTGCCTCCATGGCAGGTGCACTCTCTTTTACTTTCTCTCTCCTTTTGGGTGTTGTGCTTTGCAATACAGGTATTAAGTGGCCATCATGTTTGGTCTATAGCCTACTTTCAGCTCGCATCACCCATCCCGAGCGAGCCCTCCAAGCATCCTTTACTTGGTGGTCCCTTCTCTCTCTGAGCTTAGTGCAGTCCTGTTCTTGTGGGGATCTTGGCCCAGCTGGAGCTAATGCCAATCACTTTCTCTCTCTCTCTGTCTCTGTCTCTCTCTCTCTCTCTCTCTCTCTCTCCCTCTCTTCTCTCTCTCTCCTCTCTCTCTCTCTCTCTCTCTCTCACTCTCTCTCTTTTGCTTCTTTGTTTTGTGGTAGTTTGGGAGGCTCTTCCTGGCAGTGCTTCAGGTCACTTCCTCTCTGCTCTTGGGGCACCAGGTAGTACCAGGGCTCAAATCCAGGCCATCCCCATGCCAAGCAGGCGCCCAGTCCATTGAGCTGTCTCTCCCGCCCTCTATTTCCTCTCACGAAATAATCAGGATGTATTTTATCAGTATTTGTACTCTATTATGCTAATTTTGATTCCATGCCACTAATAATAACTATGTATGCAAGGTTTTCTTTCTTTCCCCCAGTCCCCAAAGTGACTTCCAATAACTCAACAGGAATTCTCTGGCTGAGTTTTGCAAGGCACCTCATGGTTCAGCGATCAACCACGTGTATCGAGCAGGTTTGAGTTTCCTGTGAGCCAGAGGCCAGCGGTAGAGGGCTAGGTCTTCAGTGTCCTCTCTCTTTGAGACCATCCCCCGACCTAGCCCGAGGGCCAGCAGCCAAGTAACAGCCCAGCGGGTGCCTTGCTCAGCCCCAAGGGACAGTTTAGATTAGAAAATGCTAAGGAGGGGCCCGAGTGATAGCACAGCGGGTAGGGCGTTCTCCTTGCACGCGGCTGACCCGGGTTCGATCCCCGGCATCCCATCTGGTTCCCCCAAGCACCGCCAGGAGTAGTTCCTGAGTGCAAAGCCAGGAGTAACCCCTGAGCATCGCTGGGTGTGACCCAAAAAGCAAAAAAAAAAAAAAAGCAAAGGAGAGGCTGGAGCGATAGCACCGCTAGCGGGTAGGGTAGGGTAGGGTAGGGTAGGGTGTTTGCCTTGCACGTGGCCGACCCGGGTTCCATCCCCAGCATCCCATATGGTCCCCCGAGCACCGCCAGGAGTAATTCCTGAGTGCAGAGCCAGGAGGAACCCCTATGCACTGCTGGGTGTGACCCAAAAAGAAAAAAAAATGCAAAGGAGCCCCACGTCCCATGCTAAAGGCCCGGAGACAGACTGGAGCGGAAGGCAGCACAACCCCACTGTTTGCTGGGCAGTGCCAGGGGGGAGTGGAGCTTCTAAGATGCACAGTGGCGCCAGGTCCAGGAAGCCCCGCACGAGGCATGTCCCACTTCTCAAAGGGCGTCAGGGAGGGCCCCTGCGCTGTCCTGGATTCTTGCCGCCTGGCTTAGATTACAGGCTGGTAGAGGGGAACCGGCTTCCCGAGGCTTGTTTTCCTTTCAGTCTGGGAGTCCCAGCAGGAGGCAGACAGGCCCAGGTGCGGGAGAAGGGAGAAGGTGTGTGCCCCTGAGTCTGACAGCACGGCTGGCCTTTCTCCAGCCTGAGGCACTCTCTCCTCCTCTCCTCGCAGCGGGAGCAGGCTGCCTCTCCTTCCCTTCGCTTACTCATCCTTCACGGTCATTTATTTCACGGCAAGTGACACCTCCTAATCGCTCACCGTTCATCCTGCCTCCCGTCCCCTGCCCCAAAGCCGTTTTGGGTGTTATCATAGATGTTACTCTCCATGTACTTTTTCCTTTGAATTTTTTCAGGGGTGGGGTGGTAGAGGGGATTGTCACTGTCATCCCATTGCTCATCAATTTGTTCGAGCGGGCACCAGTAACGTCTCTCATTGTGAAACTTGTTGTTACTGTTTTTGGCATATCCAATATGCACGGGTAGCTTGCCAGGCTCTGCCATGCGGGCAGGATACTCTCGGTAGCTTGCCAGGCTCTCCGAGAGGGGCGGAGGAATTGAACTCGGGTCGGCCACGTGAAAGGCAAACGCCCAACCACTGTGCTATCGCTCCAGCCATTGCTATGAATTAGAAGGGGGGTTGGTATAACCATTACTATTAATTTGGGGGTAGAGGGGAGATGGGGGGCACATCCAGCTGTGCTCAGGGCCCACTCCTGGCAATGTGGGGGACATCATATGGATGCCAGGGATCCCACCCAGTTTGGCCGCGTGCCCGCACCTTACCCACTGTACTATCTCCCATGTATGGCCCATACTAAAGAGAGATTCTTGTGAAAACATCAAGAGAGGCCCAAGGAAAATAAAGATCTCCTTGACCATCGGGACACAGAAGCCGTCACAAGGGATCAATGGACTTATTCTGTTGGTTTGTTGAATTCATTCCAATTATTTTGTCTCTCGGGTTTTCTAGGTCTGAGCTCCGAAACGTGCCTTTGGGGCCTACGTACATCAGGGGTAACGCCTCCTTGGTGGACGAAGCAGGCCAGGGGCTGGACAGAGAGTGCAGGACTCAAGGCACTTGCCTTGTACGCCAACTACCCTGGCTCGTTCCCTGGTAGCGCAAGCCCTACCAAGAGTGACCCCTGAGCACAGAGGCGGGAGTCGCCCCGGAGCAGTGCCAGGTGTGGCCCTCACCACTCCCCTGCCCCCTTATGTTCCCCAGATCTCCCGTTACAGGGCGATCCGAACCCGCGTCTGTGACCTCTGCTACCAGCCAGATGTCCGTCCGAGGCGGGGTACACTGTCCTTACAGCCAGCACAACGACAGTCCCTCCTCTTTCTCATAGACTCTCAAGGTGGGAGAACAGCCTTCTCGAGAAGTCATCCCCAAACCAATACTCGCCCTGTGTTGCTCCTGGAAGACATTGGAGGGGAGTCCTTGCATTCAACGGAACGGCGGCCAGGGTGATGTCTTACTTAGCTTGTTTCTACTTAGAGAGTGAGGCTGGATATCCAACTCCCTAGCTGGGAAGTGCAGAATTTCTGCTTTTTTTTTTTTTTTTTTTTTTTTTTTGCGGTGGTAGTGGTGGTGGTGTACCCTGTGATGCTCAGGGCTTACAGGGATCTCTCTTAGTGAGCTCGGGGGACCATATGAGATGCGAGGCATAGAACTCGGGTCATCTGTGTGCAAGGCAAATACTGTACTATCTCTGCGTTATGGTGCTTCTTGTGGGTGATGTAAAAGTCCCCAGGATGGTGTGCCACACTAGCGTTTGGTGAAGGAGGCCGCAGGGGAGTTGTTTTGTCTGCTTGCATCTGGCAGAGGTTCGAGAGCTGCGGCTGGGCGTGCATGCAGAAAACAGTCCGCCCTTGAGGACTTGACAAAAAACAGAACGAGAGGCTCATGGGAAGCTGGCCACGCTTTACAACTGGGATTGTCCGAACTCAGTGTTTGTAGGGGCCTTGTAGAACAACCACAAATCAAAATTTGTGTCATTGTGTCAAGTGACTATCATTGCTTAAGAATAAAACAATGGGGGCTGGAGCCATAGCACAGCGGGGAGGGCATTTGCCTTGCACGCGGCCGACCCAGGTTCGATTCCCAGCATCCCATATGGTCCCCCGAGTACCGCCACGAATAATTTCTGGATGCAGAGCCAGGAGTAACCCCTGAGCATCACTGGGTGTGACCCAAAAAGCCAAAATAAATAAATAAATGAGTGGTCTGAGCTTCAGGACTAATCTTGGAGAGAAACAGGCTGCTGACTTAGCCCAGGAAGGCCCAGTCACCCTCGGGCCAAGATCTTCGGACCCGAGGCAGGAGGGGGCTGACTGAGGCCCCACCCTGCCAAGGACTCACCGATCCACCACCCACATCTGTCTCCCAATGCTGCCGGAGAAAAGGCCCAGTTTCACCACTGACCTCAGAGAGGCCAGCGAGACACCCGCACTTGACGACGGTCCCACTTGTACAGTCCCTGAAGCGTGCAGTGACACATGTGGCCGCAAAACACCTCCAAACTCCACAGAGCCGGCAGCCCAGGAGAAGCAAGCACAGTCGATGGGAAAATCACGCAGAAGCCCCCTAAGCTCGGGGGATGAGAGCACGAACCCAGGAGGCCCAGCTCGCACCTCGCAGCTCAGCGAATCCTCAGGCCACACCATGGCCAGGCATGCGTTGTAACCATGTAAAGTGAATTCATTCGTGCCTGCTAAGGAGCAGGCCTGGGGCGTGGGTGGGAAGCCAGGGACATTAGCGGAGGGCAGGGCATAGGGGTGGTGGACAGGGGTGGCAAGACCGAATACCCGAAGCAACATTATAAACCGCGGTGTTTAAATAAAGTTTTTATTTTTTAAATTTTATTTATTTATTTATTTTGCTTTTTGGGTCACACCTGGCGATGCACAGAGGTTTCTCCTGGCTCCGCACTCAGGAATTACTCCTGGCGATGCTCAGGGGGCCATATGGGATGCTGGGAATCGAACCCGGGTCGGCCGTGTGCAAGTGTCATTGTGTCACTATGCTGCTGTACTATTTCTCCAGCCTCTAAATACATACACACATATACACATACCCTACATACATATATATGTGTATACACACACACACACACACATACACACACACACATACCTCTTGCAGAGCCTGGCAAGCTACCGAGAGTATCCTGCCCACCCGGGCAGAGCCTGGCAAGCTACCTGTGGCATATTCGATATGCCCAAAACAGTAACAATAAGTCTCATTCCCCTGACCCTCAAAGAGCCTCCAATCTTTGGGAAAGACGAGTAAGGAGAGGCTGCTAAAATCTCAGGCCTGGGAGGAATAGAGACATTACTGGTGCCCGCTCGAGTAAATCGATGAGCAACGGGATGACAGTGATACAGTGGAAAAAAAAAAGAATAAATGGTCTGGGCTGGAGAGAGAGTTCAAAGGGCTAGAGTGCATGCTTTGCGTGTAGAAGGTTTGGGTTTGACGTCCAGCTCTGCATGGTCCCCTGAGCACTAAAGTGAGAGTAGCCCCAGAGAACCTCCAGATGTGACCCAAGTCCTCCAGGACCCCAACCCCTCACAGAGAGAGAGAGAGAGAGAGAGAGAGAGAGAGAGAGGCAGAGGGAGAGGGAGGGGGATAGAAGGGGAGAGGAAGACGGGGAGAGAGAAAGGGGGAGAGAGAGAGTGAGAGAGAGAGTGAGTGAGAGAGAGAGGCAGAGGGAGAGAGAGGGGGATAGAAGGGGAGAGGGAGACAGGGAGAGAGAAAGGGGGAGAGAGAGAGAGAGAGAGAGAGAGAGAGAGAGAGAGAGAGAGATGGAATGGGGACCTTGACTGTGCTTTTAACACTGTACCACCGTCCCCAGGGTCGCTGCCTGCTTTCCATGCTCATCACAGAGGACTTGCCCTTGAGCGCATCCTTTGTCCTACCATGGATGCTGGGAGCCAGAGCACGGGCACTGCGTCCTGTCCTCAAGAGCACAGCAGGCGTCTGCCAGCCTCAATCAGGGTCCCCATTCCTGACTCCTGCTCTCTGATGTCCGCTTGTCTCCTCTCTGGCCCTCTGGGAGGCACCAGGACAGACCAAGCTGCATGAAAGGCAGGTTTGTTTCTGCCTGTGCTTTGGGATGGATGGAAGGGGCGGAGGGGACGGAGCTGTCAGCCCTGCTTTCATCAGTGAGTCTCGTGCTTTGCTCTTATTCTATTTGAATCCCAATTTCCTAAGCGCAGCCATGCTGCCAGCTATACTAACCACTAACGAGCGATCATTTCTTACTCCATCTTAAAAAAAAAAAGCAAAATAATTTTGAAAATAAATTATAATACTCAGGCTGCTTATGGTATCATTGTATCCCTGTAGCACTGTCATCCTGTTGCTCATCGATTTGCTCAAGCGGGCACCAGTAATGTCTCCATTGTGAGATTTGTTGTTACTGTTTTTGGCATATTGAATACAACACAGGTAGCTTGCCAGGCTCTGCCGTGCGAGTGGGAAACTCTCGGTAGCTTGCTGGGCTCTCTGAGAGGGACAGAGGAATTGAACCTGGGTTGGCCGAGTGCAAAGCAAATGCCCTACCCACTGTGCTATCGCTCCAACCCAGGCTGCTTATGGTACAGAGATAATGATTTATGTTTAAGAATATACGGTGAAGGGCTGGGCAATAGCATAGCAAGTAGGGTGTTTGCTTTGCATGTGGCCAACCCAGTTTTGTTCCCCAGCATCCCACAGAGTCACTGTAAGGTCACCCAAGCACAGCCAGAAGGAATTTCTGAGTTCAAAGCCAGGAGCAGTCTCTGAGCTTTGCGGTGTGAACCCAAAACTTAACATATGTATACACATACATATGCATATGTATATATACACGTATATGTATGTATGAATATATAATTGAACTGGGGCTAGAGAGGTAGTACAGCAGGCAGGGCACTTGCCTTACACGTGGTTGACCCAACTTTGATCCCTGACACCACATATGGTCCCTCAGACCTGCCAGGAGTGATCCCTGAGCACAAAGCCAGGAATAAGCCCTGAGCACTGCAGGGTGCTATTAAAGACAACAACAACACACACACACATATACAATCAACATTATTATAAATCATGGTGCCTAAAAGTTGTCACTTGTCACTTGCCATTCCGTTGCTCATCGATTTGCTCGAGTGGGCACCAGTCACGTCTCCATTGTGAGACTTGTTACTATTTATGGCATATCGAATACGCCATGAGTAGCTTGCCAGGCTCTGCCGTGTGGGTAGGATACTCTTGGTAGCTTGCTGGGCTCTCTGAGAGGGGCAGAGGAATCGAACCCGGGTCAAGCACATGCAAGGCAAATGCTCTACCCACTGTGCTATAGCGCCAGCCCATATATGTATGTATGTGTATATATAAATAAATATATATACATATACATATATATACATATATATGTATATATATATATATATATATATACTCCTTAGCATCTGGGAGATAGCATAGACACAGCAGAACACATGCATGAAGGACCCCTAGTTTGGTGGCTGGCACTGCATGTGCCCTGAGCACCACTGGGTACTGCTCTGGGGCCCCTGTGGTCTCACCACTTGAGGGTCCCAGCTCTGTATGCTCAGGCTCTAGAACTGAAACTGGGCCCAGTGAGCACTGTTTGAAAGCCTCCCCCACCAAATAAAATGGAAAAAAAAAAAGAAAATTACCTATGGTAATCAGTATTAAATTAAGCAGGTCGTTGTTGCAAAATGCCCAAGTGGTGACTATCAGGTGCAGGAAACTTATTTTACCGCAGTTGACACACTTTAACCACCACTGTGATAAAGCCAAGAGAACGTCATTGCAGACGAGGAATCATCAGAATTGTCCATGCACGTGATATCAGCCTCAGCCCTGGTGAGAATTATATGCAGGAAACTACTGAGATATTTTTTTTCCTCCTGAGGTCAGCAGATTGACAGAAACACGAGAGTTAGCCTGCGAGCCAAACTGGCTGTGAGAAATTGGGCCTCAGAGAGTAGAAGTGCAGGGAAGAAACGTGGCATTATCAAACAAAACGACAGTTGCCTTTACTATCTGCTCCAGAAATCGGAGCTTTGGAAATTTGGTGCAGGATGCCGGGGCACAGAGGGAATGGCATTTACTCCCGGGTTCTTGTTGCAGGAATGTTTCCAAGAGTCAAGGTCCATTTAATAGGGAAATAAGTTTAACAAAGAATGACACGTTTGCACAATAAAATCCTGCAAATGCTGCACGATTTTTTTTTCTATTTCAAATGGTAATTATTTATTTTGTACAGTTATATAAGTCAGGGTTGTTATTTTGGACCGTAGCCAGAGGTGCCCAGGGCTGACTTCCAATCTTCCCCACAGCAATACAATTCATTTAAAAACACAAAGGAAGATGATCATTGATAGATTTCAAAACAATACAACCGTAGCTCTTCCTACAGATTCCAACCTTAAGGCTGGCGAGCTGGCTCATGTGGAAGGTGCAGAGTTTGATCCCTGGTCCCATGAGCCCTGTGCACCCAGCACTACCAGGGGCCCCCACAACGGCAACTCGGGATGTGACTCAGGGATTGAGCCCTCACCTTGCATAGAGGAGGCCCTGAATTCAGTTGCTATCACCGCGTGCTTCTCCGAGCACTGTCAGGAGCCACCCTGAGCAGTAGCCAGGTGTGGACCAAAAACAATAGCACAAAAGCATAAAGAGGGAAATCTGCGGGGCTGGAGCGATAGTATAATGGAGAGGGCATTTGCCTTGCATGCGGCCAACCCAGGTTCGATTCCCAGCATCCCATATGGTCCCCTGAGCACCACCGCCAGGAGGAATTCCTGAGTGCAGAGCCAGGAGTAACCCTTGTGCATGGCTGGGTGTGACCCAAAAAGAAAAAAGAAAAAGGAGGGGAAATATGCATTTGGGGCTGGAGAGATAGCTTCTCTGCTGAGTGCACATGTTCCACACCGGAAATCAAGGTTCAGTCCCAATACCACACGGTCCCCAAGGACCAGGGCGGCTGACCCCAATCATGCAATCCGGGGTAGTCCCCTGAGTATGGCCAGATATGTCCCCCCAAACCAAAAACAGAGTAAAGATTGATTTTTAAAAAATTAAGATCTTTTAAAACATGACAATTAAAAAAAAAAAAGGTAGGAAAAGAAATGGCTCCAGAAGTAGCTCAGTGGTAGAGCGTCTGCTTTGAGGGAGTGAGGCCTTGCGTTGGACCCCGAGTACCACCCACACTCAGGGGCAATCTCCAAGGCTCAGGGCAGCGGCGACAAAAGGAAGGGAAAACAGACACACAAGCATCATGAATTAGAACCTGTCTCTCCCGTGGCAGGGCACGAAGCAGACGGCACACCCAGAGGTCTGGCAGCGGGTGGCAGGACCAGCCCTGGGGCATCACCACACACAGAGCCACACTCAGCTGTGTGTGTGTGTGTGTGTGTGTGTGTTCTGTTGTTTTTGTTTGCTTTCTTCTGATGTGTGTCTTCTTGTGCCATTGGATCCTCTGTCTTCAGAAGCATCAGCTTCCAATGTCAAAGCCTGTCATCGCTCTGAGGTCACTGCTCCGCCAAGGGTCTTGTGAACCCACTCTTTGGGAATCAGGGGCAAGTCCCTTCTCAAGAAAAGAGTCTAATGAGAGTGGTAGAAAGTCCTTCTTTTTTTTTTTTTCTTTTTGGGTCATACCTGGCGATGCACAGGGGTTACTCCTGGCTCTGCACTCAGGAATTACTCCTGGCGGTGCTCAGGGGACCATATGGGATGCTGGGAATTGAACCCAGGTCGGCTGCGTGCAAGGCAAACGCCCTACCGCTGTGCTATCTCTCCAGCCCCGAAAGTCCTTCTTGTTGGCAGTGCAGGACTGGCAGGAAGGGCTTTTTCCCCTAAGACGAACTGTTAATATAATCACATCCTTTATACGGAGAATAATAAATTACAAGAGCCAAAAGCTAAAAATAGAGCTGCTCCTGTGTCTGCTTAGCTCCATGAGGGGAAGGAAGGGCAGTCTCAAAACAAAGACAGTCGTCAACTGTATTTGTCCATTCTGCTCTCCTCGCCCTGTAGTTCAGCATCTGAGAAAGAAGCACCATCTTGGGGGGAGGGGGAAGTCAGCATTAATTTCTGCTTTCCTAAGTCTTTTCCAGGACCGTGTCCAAATCGTTTCTCTCCATATGTTCACTCCAAATGTCATAACACTACCCGTAGTTTGAGTCTTGTGAAGTAACTTCAGGCGATCAATTTATGTCATACCAAGAAAAAAAAATTGCTTTGTTTTTGTTTTGTTTTGGGTCACACACATAGCTGTGTTCAGGACTTAACTCCTGGCTCTGCACACAGGGATCGTTCCCGGAGTTGTTCTGGGAAGCCTATTTAGAGCTGGAGATCAAAGTGGGTCAGCTGCATGTAAGGCAAGCACCCTACTCACCATACTATCTCTCCAGTTCTCATGCAAAATTGATAGGGAAAAATACCAGGTTAAAATAAAAAGAATATCAAAGAAGCTTTTGTGGAATATATTATGCTACCTTTTTTTTTTTTTTTGCTCTTTGGGTCACACGCAGCGATGCACAGGGGTTCCTCCTGGCTCTGCACTTAAGAATTACTCCTGACAGTGCTTGAGGGACCATGTGGGATGCTGGAAATCGAACCCGGGTTGGCCATGTGCAAGGCAAACGCTCTACCCACTGTGCTATTGCTCCAGCCCCTATGCTACCTTTTTTTTTTTAAGAATTTTATTTTATTGAATCACCATGTGGAAAATTAGAATGCTTTCAGGCTTAAGTCTCAGTTATACAATGCTGAAATAACCATCCTTTAACCAGTGCCCATATCCCACCACCAAAAAAAAAACCCAAAAGCACACAGTACACCTCCCATCCCACCCCCCTCCCCCCCGCACACCCCTCCCGCCTTGTAACTGATAAATTTCACTTTACTTTCTATTTACTTTGGTTACATTCAATATTTCAACACAAACCTCACTATTATTGTTAGGAGTACCCCACTAGAGTCAGACCTGTTGTGAAGAGATATGAGGTCGTGAGGCCGCGGCAGCAGCTGCGCGGTTTTGGATTTCTGTACTTTAGCAACTAAGTCCAGGGAGATTTCTTCCAGATATTGGATCATTGCAAGCTTGTAAACGCCATCTGTGGTTGTCATAATATGGCGGTCACCACGGCCTTCACCCCCGGCAAGGAAGAGGTGAGAGAGAGAGAGAGAGAGAGAAATACCTTTCCCCTTCTGGGCGGGCATGGGGCCGCGGCTTAGTTCTCAGTCTGGAGACATTCTGTGAGGAGCTGCCCATGCCGAAAAATTTAGCTGGCGTCTGGAGTCACGCTCGTGCAGCTGCGGATCACATCTTGGCGGCAGCTATGCTACCTTTTTAAAGAATTATTTTTTAGGGGCTGTGGACGTAGCTTCTCTGTAGGGTACTTCCTTTGCATGTATCATACCCTTGGATTAAGTCCCAGCACCACCAATAAATAAATCCATAAAATAAAGCTTTATTTTTATTATGCTAAGAAAAAAAGATGAGAAGGAAGCTATTTATCAAAGTCTTAACCGTGATTACCTTCAGGGAATCACTTAACTTTCATTTCACTTATCTCCATTTTTATAATTAGCATAAATTATTCTATAACCTCAAGAAATAATAGAAATTCTATTTTAGAAAACAGATAAGAAATCTGCAGGAAAGAAAGGATAGATGTAGGCATACAAAAAAATTGAGGACAACCTTGAAAGGAAGTTTTAGGTCCTCATACAAATAGCCTTAATACAAAATTGATTCTCTTTCAAGTCCTCTCTCTCAATGTGAGTTATTCATGCATGGAATTGATGAGCTGGATATGGCACACTGGTAATTGATTTCTTGTCGTCATTTCTTTTTGGTTTGTTTTGGTTTTTGGGTCACACGTGGATTTTCAGGAGACCATATGGGATGCCAGTGATCAAAACCAGGTCAGCTGCGTGCTAGGCAAAGCACTCTACCCACTGTACTATAGCTCCGGCCCCTTTGTCATTATCCAAAAGAGCAGTTGCAATAAATCAACATACTTGCATTCTGATATACAATTGAAATAAGAGGTAGTTGAGCAATCATTTCTCTCTGTCTCTCTCTGTCTCTGTCTCTGTCTCTGTCTCTGTCTGTCTGTCTGTCTGTCTCTCTCTCTCTCTCTCAGAGGACTCATTCCCAGCAAAGCTCAGAGGCTACATCTGACTCTTGCTCAGTGTTTGGGGTCACTCCTGGTGATGATTGGGGAACAGTGTGATACCAGGGATCAAATTAAGATTTCCCACATGCAAACCACATGCTCCAGCTCAGTTGAGATATCTCTCCTCCCCAGCTGAACAATTCTTTGGTGGTGGTGGTGGCAGTTGGTGGCAGGTGGGTGTCTATGGCTGGTGGTGAAGTAGAGTATTTGTTTTCAGAAAAGAGCAAATAGCAAAGGTAGTTCAGCAAGTATGGAGCATGGGGGTCCAAGGGGAAACACTCCAAATAGAGCAATTCTTTTTTTTTTTTTTTCTGTTTTTGGTTTTTGGGTCACACCCGGCGATGTACAGGGGTCACTCCTGACTTTGCACTCAGGAATTACCCCTGGAAGTGCTTGGGGGACCATATGGGATGCTGGGAATCAAACCTGGGTCAGCCGCGTGCAAGGCAAATGCCCTACCCGCTGTGCTATTGCTCCAGCCCTGTTGAGCAATTCTTAAAACAAAAACAATAAAAAAATATCTGAGAGCGTTTCTCAGATTTTTTTCCTTCATATCTGCATCATATGAGACATTTTCAGAATGTCTGAAATTTCCTAGCTGCCTATTAAAATCTTAATACTTTCTGGGGAGCAATAGCATAGCGGGTAGGGCATTTGCCTTGCACGGGGCTGACCCGGGTTTGATTCCCAGCATCCCATAAGGTCCCCTGAGCACTACCAGAAGTAATTCCTGAGCGCAGAGCCAGGAGTAACCCCTGTGCATCGCTGGGTGTGACCCAAAAAGCAAAAAAAAAAAAAAACCCACTAAAATCTTAGTACTTTCAATACAACTTTACAATAGTTCATTAGAAATGCCTAATTATTTTTTAGGTTAACAAGTTGAGTTTATCCAAAGTTAATTTTTAAAATAATGGTAATCCTAATTTTATCTCAATGGTTAACCTATCCTAGAGCTCTGGAAAAACATTTTGAGCCAGATAAGTGGCTCAATGGTAAAGTGGATCCCCATGTGCATGAGACCTGGGTTCAATCCTCAGCAACACACACACACACACAAACACACACACAAACACACACTCCACACACACACACAAACACACACTCCACACACAAACACACACTCCACACACACACAAACACACACTCCACGCACACATACACACACCACACACACATACACACACCACACACACATACCGCACACAAACACACATACACACCTCACAAACACACACGCATACACACACTCCATAAAAAAGAATTTCCTGGTTTTGGTTTTTGTTTGGGGGCACACCTCAGGGTGTAGAGTACTTGGAGGTGGCTGAGGTGGTTGGGAGGGCATGGGAAATGTGCAGTGCAGAGAACAGAGCCCAGGTCTCTCATGCAAAACACACACTCACCCTTTAAGTCATCTCCCCAGCCCCCTGCTTTTTGTGTCGTGAACCTCCCGCACCCCTCAATTTCTCTTCATTAATAAGCTCGACCACTAAGCCACATCTCCGGCTTCTTTAATGAGTTAACCTGTCAATCAGTTTAGGGAATAGCTGCGTGGTTGAATTAGGAAGTGAACAAACAATGAATTGCATAGCAGAAAATAAATTTGATACGGACAGCAAGGTCCAGAGGAAGGAGACCCAGAGGTGAGAGTCGGAGCTCTCATCTCCAAAACCCAGTGAAACGGTTCCTCGGAGGCTCTTGCTGTGGGTGCCTGAGCAGGACACCGCAGGCCTGAGCCGAGGCGTATGCCCAGCAGGCTTCCTTAGACCCTGGCCCTGACTCCAGCACACCCTCCTGGAAGCCCTCAGGTTTGGACCTGCGCCTGAACACAGCTGGGGCCCGGAGAGGCCTCACTGTCAAGGCAGGGCTGTTGTGCCCAGGGCTCCCCAGACACATGGGAAGCCCGCTCTGGGGACCACAAACCTGTCCTGGGCAGGGCGGCTCAGGTCCAGCGAGCTCCACCCTGGGTCCCACCCACGCCCGCGGGAGAACTGAGAAGTCCCCGCCTCCGCCGCATCGTGACCCAGGGCCAGGGCAGATGCAACGTCTTGAGTCACTTGTCAACAAGTCAACGGAAAGGTCCAGGACAGGTTTTTTTTTTTTTTTTTTTTTTCACAAACCCTGTAGAAATTCAGCCCAGCCGGTCCTTTAATTATTGTCCAGAGCGCAGGACTGTTCTAGAAGAAAAGGAGGAGTTACCTTTCTGCCCAAACAGGAAGTGCTCTGTCTTAGTCACTGGGGTTGAAACCAGTCATTAGTCACCTCTCCTGGAGCCTCCCATCTGTCAGAATGATAATTGCTCGAGGGGCCCAGGGATATAGCTCTGCAGTAGGGCGCCTGCCTTGTTGCATCTGAGAGGCCCTCGGTTCGAATCCCGGAACTGCCAGGATTCATACAACCAAGTGTGCGAGCACTGCAAGCTGACTTGAACTCCACAACAAAGAGAAAGGGAGGAGAGGACAGAGTTAGAGTAACTATTATGATCGAGTTTTGGGGTCACACCTGGCTGCATGCAGACCTTGCTCCTGGCTCTGTGCTCAGGAATCACTCCTGGTGGTGCTGGGGGGACTCTACCAGGTGTCGGGGATTGAAACCAGGCTGGGCACATGCAAAGCAAGCACCTTACCTGTTGTGTTATGGCTCAGCTCCAGAATTATAATTATGTGGAATCTAACAAGTGGCAGAGATACACTAAGGGGAAGAGTGTTGGCTATCAATGACTAGAGGGTTTTCTGGTTTGGTTTTGTTTTTGCCTCCCAAGCAGAGCTCAGAAGGGCCCAGGGGTGTGTTCATGGAAAAGTAGGCCAGTGATGTGGCGCCAGAAAGTGGTGTCGGGACCATTGGGTGACCCCAGGGCTGCTCAGAGTCCTCTACGTGGTGCTGGGGACCAACCTGAGTCTTGACTACAGGCCAGGTACATATCCTTAGCCCTGTCCTACCTGTGCAAGCCTAGAGGTTTAATTCCTTTCTTTTTCTCTTCTTCTTCTTGTTTTCAGTGTCTGTGCTGGACCTAGGTCTCAGGCAAACACAAGGCATGTGTCCTTTACTCCCGAGTCATAATCCCAGCCCTCTAGATAGAAAAAGAAGGAGGAGGAGGAGGAGGAGGGGGAGGAGGAGGAGGAGGAGGAGGAGGAGGAGGAGGAGGAAGAAGAAGAAGAAGAAGAAGAAGAAGAAGAAGAAGAAGAAGAAGAAGAAGAAGAAGAAGAAGAAGAAGAAGAAGAAGAAGAAGAAGAAGAAGAAGAAGAAGAAGAAGAAGAAGAAGAAGAAGAAGAATTATTTGCTTTACTAGCTTTCAAATAATTTCAAGTGCCGTGTTAGGATAAGTCCTTGCAAATGGCAGAGAGTATTAAATTCAAAAAGAATAGAGGCTCAGACCTCCTGGAACTGAAGATAAACTGGAAGGAAGAAGATCGGAGGAAGGAAGGTTGGGGGCAGTTTGGTGAGTCCTCTAATTTCATTTGCAGGCCACTAACTTGAGCAGATGTCATTTATTTGCACATACTGCTGAGAATCTAGAGACCAGAAATCCATGCTAATGAGATGAAAGTTTCTTGAAGAATGATCCAAAAGCTGAGACCCCAGGCCATTCCTTTTTCTTTTTAAAATTTTTACTTCTAATTGGATCACGGGAACACTCACAGTGGCCAAGTTATTCATATCCGAGTTTCAGTCCTAGAATGTTTCAACACCCGTCCCTTCACCAGTACACATTTCCCACCACCAATTTCCCCAATTTCCGTCCCACCCACCCACCCTGCCTGCCACCGCCGCACCCCCACAGCCGGCCTCTCTGGCAGATACTTTTCTTCTCCCTCCAATTTTCCTTTTAGATACTGTGGTTTTGCAATACTCCTCTTGAAAAGATAGCAGGCTTATCCCTTAACTTCCTCCCAGCGCTCAGTTCTTGTCCAGAGCGATCATTCCAAGGATGATGGTCATAGCGGTCCCTTCTCTGTCCTAACTGCTCTCTGCCTCCTCCTTTGTGGCAAGTTCCTACCACGGACCAGATCTCCTGCCCGTGTGTCTGATGCCCTTGGGTATTATTCACATACTGTGGGTTCTTTTTTAAATCCTGCAATGAGCGCAATCAAGTCTGTTTGTCCCTGCTGTTTTCCAGAAAGGCTGGACCGGTTGGCATGCCCACCAGCAGTGAATACGAGTCCCTATCTCTCTGCAGCCACGCAGCACTGGTTGTTCTTTTCGATGTGTGCTAGTCTCTGTGGCATGAGATGATATCTCAGTATTGTTTTGATTCGCCTCTCCTTGATAATTAGGGATGTAGAGCACTTTTTCACATGCCTTTTGGCCATTTGTATTTCTTCGTAGAGGAAGTTTCTGTTCATCTCTTCTCCCCATTTTTTGATGGTGGTCAGACTTCTTTTCTTGTAAAGATTTTCCAGTTCCTTATGTATCTTGGATATTAACCCCTTATCTAATGAGTGTTGGTAAATGATTTTTCCCAGATCCTGGGCTGTCTTTGTATTCTGGTCATCATTTCCTTTGAAGTGCAGAAGCTTCTTCGTTTAATGTAATCCTAAGTGTTTATCTTCACTTCCACTTGCTTGGTCAGTGGTGTTTCATCTTTGAAGATGCCTTTGGAAAATTCTGCTTGTGTTCTCCTCTGCGTACTTATGGATTTAGGTCTGATGTTGCATAACAGCAGGTTGTCCTTGCTCCTCGGCAGGGAGCTTAGATTTATTGAGTTACTCCCACAACAGTGCTCCTGAGCCACACCCAATTCCATCAGGCATTAACAATCCTGTATTGCTTTTCTCTTTCTTTTATGTCCTTTGCTGGTTTAGTAATGGCCCTTTCTTATAGACATAGGAAGACAGTTGATGCTATGCTTTTGTAACTGTCATCCCATTGCTCATCAATTTGCTCCAGCAGACCCCACTAATGTCTCCATTTGTGAGACTTGTTGTTACTGCTTTTGGCATATTGGATACGCCACAGGCAGCTTGTCAGGCTCTGTTGTGCGGGCAAGATACTCTCAGTAGCTTGTTGGGTTCTCCGAGAGGGATGGAGGAATCGAACCTGGGTCAGCCGCCCTACCCACTGTGCTATTGTTCCAGTCCATGCTTTTGTAACAAGGGAGTTAATTGACTCTGAAATAATATTTACTCCTGGGCATCTGTCATATTTACCTGACTTAAGTCTCAGTTGCCCTGACTTCCTAAAATCCCCAAAAGGAGGGTCCCAGCGAGAGACAAGGATGGAGCCAGGGCAAGCTGTAAGCTACCCTGGTATCAGAAAGGAACAAGCTGAGTGCTATAATAAGTATAATAAGTTAAGAGCATAGTCATGGAACAAACTCTGTCATGACCCAAAAAGAAGTAACTGAATAAGGACCCTGCTGGGGTTAGGAAAAGCTAACCTGGCTTGAGGACTGTGGTCTGGGATATATAGCGAGATGTCCCCAGGAAGAGCCAAACTGTAAACTAATATATCTCTTACTGTGTTCATAGAAAATGACTAGAAATATTACAAGAAATAAATTTAGGTGCATATGCTGTCTGAGCCCATGTGCTGCTTGTGCCCAGGTGGCCGAGCACATGTGTTGCCTGAGCACATTTGTCACCCGCATCTCCCTTCTTGAGATGTGTACTTTCATGCTTTCGTGTTCAAGTGCTAGGATGTGTGTAGAGCTTCCTCCACCCTTGGAGAAGCCCATGTTTTCTCTTGAACGCGTTACTCTTTCTTCTCTCTCTCTTTCTTATCCCTTCCTTCTATCCTCGAAAACCCCTAAATAAAATCTGTTTACTTCAAAAAAAAAAAGAAAGAAATTTACTATAATTTGTTTAAATGGATTACTAGCTGAGGAAAGGAAAAAGTAATACATCCTGGATGGAATCCCGCCCTTGAGTGCATCTCCTAGTAATCTGGATTGCTGAACTCTCAGGTGAGATTTTGTCCTTGAGTTAATCCCTGAGAACTTCCTGAAGGCTTTACATTTATTTGTTGTTATGATATTATTATTATTTGAGTCTCTTGCCCGCATGCCTGGCTGTCTTCCCCGGGGCCCCTCGGAGGGCATGGGCTCCAGCTTCCCTCCCCACCCCGAGCAGAGCTCCTGGTGGCTGAAGACCACCGGAACCTAGCTACAGCCATGCTGGAGGCCCCTCTCCTCACGTTCAGACAGGCCTCATGCATGAAGGTACAGGCAGAGGAACCCAGGTGTGTGCAATTCCATCAACGGCCAACATCCAGAGAGAGACTTAAAAGCAAGCTCTCAGAAGCGTGTGGCCGCTTTGTGGCCGTGCAATATCTTTAGCCTACTCCTCCCTCTGGGAGAAACTGGCAATCTTCTGAGAGTTTCCTGCCCACATGGGACAGCCTTGCAAGCTTCCCATGGTGTATTCATATGCAAAATCCAGTAACAAGCTGGATCTCATTCTCCTGACTCTGAAGAGCCCCCAGTGCAACATTGTTAGGAGGGCCGAGTTGAGATAGACTTCTAAGATCTCAGGGAAAGGACGAAATGAGATGTTACTGAGCTCACCCGAGAAATTGGTGATTAACGGGATTTCGTGATTGTGATTGTGATATTATTCAACTCCAACAATGTGTACCCCCACCCTTCATGATTTCTATATAACTATGCAGTAAGAAGGGAGGCGGGGCGGGGGGGAAATATATCAACCATGTAGAAGAAAATATTGACACTACAATAATGGGGAAGAGATCTAACTATGTGGAGGAAAGAATTACGCTGTAAGAGGGAGAGATCTAACTAGGTTGGGGGAAGGGGAGAAATAACGAAGCTGTAAATAGGGAAGAAATATTAAACTGTAAGGGAGAAGAGATCTTTGTAGAAGAAAGACTGACGCTGTGATGGGTAATAGATCTAACTATGCTGTAGAAGAAATAACTAGGCTGTAAGAGAGAAGGGGGAGAACGAAACTGTAATGATGAGGATGAGAATGAAACAAATGGTCCCTGATTACCAACCAGCCTGGGGCCCTGTTCCTCCATTCCTTCTTTCTTCACTGTTGACCGGCCAGGGGACGGTTATCAGCCACCCAAGCTCTCGTCGAACAAGCCCACGTTTTTTGAAATTCAAAGTCTGATATCAAGGTCTTTAATCCATTTTGATTTGATTTTTTGAGTAGGGTGTTAGACAGTGATCAGAGTTAATTTTTTTGCATGTAGTTGACCAGTTTTCCCAACACCACTTGTTGAAGAGGATTTCCTTGCTCCACTTCACATTTTTTGCCCCCTTGTTGAATATTAATTGATCATATACCTGAGGGTTTATCTCAGGATATTCAATTGCATTGAGCTGAGCACCAGTCTTTATTTCAATACCATGCTGTTTAAATTACGACCACGCAGTTTGAAGTTGGGGAAAATGATGCCTCCAATCTTCTTTTGTCCCAAGGACTGCGTTAGCTATTCGGAATGAGGTGGAGATGTGAATCAATGAACTCATGAATTTCAGGAGTGTTTGATCTATTTCTTTTTTAAAAAATGACATGGGTATACGGCAGAGCCTGGCAAGCTACCCATGCATATTGGATATGGCAAAAACAGTAACAATAAGTCTCTCAATGAGAGATGTTACTGGTGCCTGCTCGAACAAATCGATGAGCAACGGGATGACAGTGACAGTGACAGTGACATGGGTATCTTTATGGGGACTGCATTGAATCTGTACAATGCTATGGGGAGTATTGCCATTTTGATGATATTGAGCCTCCCAATCCATGAGCAGGGGATGTGTCACCATTTCTTCATGTCCTCTTTTATTTCACAAGGTAGTGTTTCTTAGTTTTCTTTGCATAGGTCTTTCATTGCTTTAGTTAAGCTGATTCCGAGGCATTTGATTTTCCAAAGCACATTTGTGAATGGGATTGTTTTTAAAATATATCTTCTATTTCATTATTTGTATTTAGGAAAGCCATGGACCAGGTCATATAAATTTTGTAGTCTGTCACCTTACTACGTGAATCTATTGTTTCTGGGAGCTTTATTTTTTGTACAGTCTTCAGGCTTTTCTAAATATAGTATCATGTCGCTCTTTGACTGCTCCATTTTCTATCTGGAAGGCCATTCTTCTTTTGATCTTAATTAAGAGAACTTCTTTTTTTTGTGTGTGTGCTTTTTTTTGGGGGGGGAGGGGTCACACCAGCGATGCTCAGGGATTACTCCTGGCTCTACTCTCAGGAATTACTCTTGTCAGTGCTTGGGGGACACTATGGGATGCCGGGGATTGAACCCAGGTCGACCACATGCAAGGTAAATGCCCTACTTGCTGTACTATCGCTCCAACACCAATCTTAATTAAGAGAACTTGTTGGGTTCTATCTTTGACAGTGTTTCCCCCAAAGATAAAAAGCCCAGGAGACACCTTCTCCAAATGGAGCCCTGGCGACACTGAGCAGCAACTAACACAGCTCCGGGATGCGGGACTGGGACAGCTCCGAACTGCGGGGGGCACTGGAGTGGGGCGGCACCAGCCCAGCCTCCAGGTGGCCCAGGCCGCAGGAAGTCACGCCCTCGACCCACCCTCGGCGCCATCTTGCCATGTTCAACAGAGAAGAAGCCAGGCATTCTGGTGAGCAACGAGGCCGGAGAATGCTCCAGACCCGAGACCGGGCCAGCAACACTGGGGATCCAGACGGAGGAGGTACAGCCAGCACACCTTTTCCAGATGGAGCCCCGGCGACATTGAGCAGCAACTAACATAGCTCCGGGATGCGGGACTGGGACAGTCCCGAACCGTGAGGCTGCTAATGCGACCTTTTCTGAAAAATGAAAACATACAATCTTTTAATGGAAAACTAATTATCAAATGCTTCCTTGGTAGTAGGCCTGTCTTTCTTGGGGGGAAACTCCAACAATAATAGTGAGTTTTGTGTTGAAATATGGAAGGTAATCAAGGTAAAGAGAAAATGAAGTAAAATTCATCAGTTATACAGTTGGGGGTTGGGGGATGGGGGCGGGGGGTATACTGGGGTTTTTGGTGGTGGAATATGGGCACTGGTGAAGCGATGGGTGTTTGAATATTATATAACTGAGACATAAACCTGAGAACTTTGTAACTTTCCACATGGTGATTCAATAAAAATTTTTTTAAATCAAAAAAAAAGCCCAGGAGAGCAGATTCCTTAAGATTCAGGGTTGCCAGCAATGTTCCGGGAGGATTCTGGCTCCTTGAAACCAGCAGGGGATGACCCTCCAGGTCAGCTACCCGGGCCCCTTCCTCTCAGTGCCTCCGATGACATACAACAGGAAGCAGAGGGCACGCCCCTCTGCCAGCACCCGAACCTCGGTCTGTAGCATCTGGAACAAGGGTAGCGCTCAGACACTATTTGCTGAGTGTCTGGTGAACGACTGTCAGCTCGTGGGCATCCTGGAAACTTCGTTTACTCCTGAAGTTTCTGGTCCAGTTCGAAATGGCCTTTTCCAGACGACCCTTTCCCTGCAAGTTTCATTTCTGCAGAGCCAGTACCAAAAGTGAGCTGCTCCCGCCAAGCTGTTCTCAGGCCTCAGGGGGCACAGCAAGCCTGTTGGGGGTGTCTGAGCATGTAACCATCAGGCACGAGAGCATCCACAGGTCCAAGATGGCGCCAGAGGGCCAGCGAATAACCCAACAAGTTTGAGTGAATGCTTTGCATGTGGGAGGTCCGGGTTTGATCCCCAGAACCTCACAGTATCCTGTAGATCACCAGAAGTAGGCCATGAGTACTGGGCCGGAGGCGGTCTCTGCACACTGCCTGGTGTGGCTCAATACGTCTCCTGCCCCCCGACAACAGCAACAACAAGTCCACAAATTCTTCCCAGCAGTTTTTCAATATGGCAAGACTGATGTCCTTCACTGTTGCTCTATATATGCTGCAAAAAGAGAAAAGTGGTTGCCTGAGCCGGGTCACCTTGAGCCCTAAGGGGCAGCTTTGCAGGAAGAAGAAGATTCCTGGGGGTGTTTCCTGGTGTAACTTTGCGTCACCAGCTCTTCTCCGAGTGCCTGGGACTGACCACTGCAAATAACTCAGGAAAACTCGCCCTCTGAGTGTCACACGAAAGGTTGCTTCAATAATGGCTTTCTAGATGCCAGAGAGGTGGCAGAAGGCCTAAGCCACTTGCTGTACATGTTGCAGACCCGGGTTTGGTCCCTGGCATCACATATGGTTCCCTGAGTACTGCCAGGAGTAAGCCCTGAGCACAGAGCCAAGAGCAGCCCCTGCACATTGCTAGAGTGGCCTCAACACACACACACACAGACACACACACAGACACACACACAGACACACAGACACACAGACACACACCAAGTGCGGTAGAATAACAAACTTGGATAAGGAAATGGAGGAGGCATCTGATTCAAGTTTGGTTGTGATAGCAAATCCACTGATATAAGATGTTTTTCCTCTGGACAAGGTGATGTGGTGAGGCTGAAATCAGCAAGGTTGCCTTGTACGTGGATTGGTTCTGAGTGCTTGTAGATATTGTGGATGAATCAACCAAGACCAAGCAAGAACCACCTATTATATGGGGACCGAACCCAGGACTCTTGCACACAAAGTGTGCACTGTGGCCCTCTCAACCATGTCCCACACTCAATACTGTAAATATTTAGGAGCACAGGTATGTTTATTACTATTTGACGCATTTGGACCACCAAAGTGCTAATAACACAGCCACAGTCCACTAGACCCTTTCTGCCACTTTTTCCCATCACCCATCCCTTGGGTAACTTATTCCATTGTCAGAATCCAAGGATTTGTTTGGTTATGGTTTTTGTTGTAGGCAGAGAGGTAGGGGGCCCTGATAAATGTACTTTGGGGGGAAAAATAAAAATTTAAGAAGAGGTCAGAGAGATAGTACAGCAGGTAGGGCATTTGCCTTGCACCTGGCCGGTCTGAGTTCAATCCCCGGCATCCCAAACACTGCCAGGAGTGATTCCTGAGTGCAGAGCCAGGAGTAACTCCTGAGCATTGCTAGGTTTAACCCAAACACAAGCAAACAAAAGAATTAAGAAGAGATTACCTAGCCCTGAAGTAGCCCAGAGGAATGAAGACCACATCCGTTTGACACATACAAATCTGAGCTCTTGGGAGAAGATAATAGAGGAACCACCAGGATGCAAAAATCCAAAGCCCCACCCCATAGAAGGGTGGACGCCCTCAGAAAGGGAGAAGCTACTGAAGAATCCTTGAGACTATAAAGACTTTCAATAGTGTCAGGGATGGTATTGTGAGAAGATCAACAGGGCAAGGCTCTCCTGTGACAACACCCAGATGAATTTTTATGTTTGCAGAACCCCAGCAAACCCATTTGGAAGAATTGCATAAAAACTCCTCCCGAGACTCGCTCTCATTTGCTTGTCTCTCTCTCTCTTTGCTGCCTGTTCTCTCTGGAACTCGCATCCCCTCTTTCTCTCCTCTCACATCTTCCTAAGTTTCAATATCAAACTACCTGGCTTCATTCTTTGGCCGCCCTCCTGAAGTTCTTTTCTCTGAGTGAAAGGTGACGGACCCACAAGGCTTGAGCCGAGGTCAGGATTGACCTAATCTATGCCAGGCACTTCCCCTACTGCTGGTGGCTGACGATCCTAAGGCAGAGAGGAGGAACACTCTATCATCCAGTCAACCCACCCCCTGCGCTCCCGAGCCACTGGCAACAGTTTGCCTGATTTCTTTCTATTCCACCTAAGTGAAATTATCCCAGCATTTGTCTTCTGCCTTATTTCATTTATTTATTTATTTATTGCTTTTTGTGTCACACCTGGCAATGCACAGGGGTTATTCCTGGCTCATGCACTCAGGAATTACTCCTGGTGGTGCTCAGAGAACCATATTGGATGCTGGGAATCGAACCCGGGTCGGCTTGTGCAAGGCAGACGCCCTACCCGCTGTGCTATTGCTCCAGCCCCTGCCTTATTTCATTTAACATAAGTCTCTCAAGTATCACCTGTGAGTATTCCTCTGAGTCTATAGACCACCTCCTCCTTATCCACTCACCTGCCCTGGAAACTAGTTTGCTTCCATAGCTTGATTATTGTAGATAATGCTGCAATGTTCACAGCGTGCAGAAACCCTTTCAAGTTGGAATTTTCCCTATTCTTTGGAAAGGTACTTAGTGGAATTGCTGGATCATAGGCTAAGTCTATTTTTAACTTCTTTTGTATAGTTTCCAAAGATTGAACCCAGGACGTCACATATGACCTATTACTAAGCTACACCCACCCAACCCTATATTTTGGGTGGGGGAGGCATTTGGGCCACACCCCAGGGTGCTCAGGGGCTATTTCTGCCTCTGTGTTCAGGGGCCACTCCTGATAGTGACCGTGGGACTGTGTGTGAGGGGTTTAACCAGCGTTGTCACACCAAGGCAAGTGCCTTAACCTCTTCACCATCTCTCTGGCCCCCAGGCCCCTATATAAAAAATTTCATTTTTGACTTTTGGGTCTCATCTAGCGGTATTTGGGGGCTACTCTTGCCCTAGTGCTCAGGGGTGATTCATAGCGATGCTCAAGAACCTGACTGGTGCTGGCGGTTAAACCTGGGCTTCCTGCGTGCAGAGCTTGCATTCAGCCTGACACTACCGCTCCAGCAACTTCAATTTTTTGATAAAACTTCTCCCCTATGTCGAGGCTGAAACACTCGACATCCCCACCAATCAGGCTCAGGGGCCTCTTTTTCTTCACATCCTCCTTAACACCTGGTGGCGGTCTTGATAGAGAGAAACAGCAGGCAGAACAGCAGAAGCAGGAGTTTTGTTTTAGACACACTTGAACTGAAGAGAGCTTCCCAAATGCCACAGTGCAGCCTTAATGTATTTGGGGCCACACCCACTGGTACTCTGAGTTCAATCCTGGCTCTGCACTCAGAGATCACTCCTGGCAAGTTCAGGGAACCAAATAGGATGCTGGGGAATCAAACCCGGGTTGGCCTTGTGCAAAGCCCCACCCTCCACTATATCTCTGGCCTAGCACACTGCAGTTGTTGTTGTTTTGCTTTTTGGGTCACACCCGGCGATGCACAGGGGTCACTCCTGGCTCATGCACTCAGGAATGACCCCTGACGGTGCTCAGGGGACCATATGGGATGCTGGGATTCAAACCCGGGTTGACCATGTGCAAGGCAAATGCCCTACCTGCTGTGCTATCGTTCCAGCCCCAATGTTGTTGTTGTTTTTAACTTAAGGTTTTATGTATTTATTTTAGCCTTGGGGCCACACCCAGTGATGCTCAGGAGTCACTCCTGGCTCTGTGCTCAGGAATCACTCCTGGTGGTGCTTGGGGGACCAGATGGGATGCCAGGGATCGAACCCAGGTCAGTTGCATACAAGGCAAATGCCCTCCCCGCTGTGCTATCGCTCTGGCCCCCACACTGCAGTTTTTATAGTGGACATCATTATTTCCAATTTGGGCTTCTTACCCACTAGTAGGATCGCTTTTGTTTTTTATTTCTTGAAGAATGAGAGGTTTCAAGGACAAGAACAACAGCCGCCGTGGGCTGCGTGAGTGACAAGTTACCCAGACTCTGCAAACCCCCACCACCCTTTCACCATGCTCACACCGTGACTTCTTGTCTTCTGTCCAGGTAGTACAAACTCCTGGGCTGGGGGACCGTACAGGGGTCAGGAGGCTCCTGTGCCAGGCCTGGTGGGCTCCCAAGCATCCCTGGGTACAGTCCTGGAGGCACCTTAGCAGGGGGGTCCAGGCATCCAGGCACCCTGCATCTGCATTCATCAAGAGTATTGAGAATCGGCAGCTGTAGACATAGAAGGACTGCACTCATTTGTGGCGTATAGAATAACATCACATGAGGCTGACACCCAAGGACAGTAGATACAAGGGCCAGGGGGATTGCCCCATAGCTGAAAGCCTGCCTCATGAGCGGAGGGGAGAAGGCAGATGCAATAGAGAAGGGATCACTAAGAAAATGATGGCTGGAGGAACCAGTTGGAATGGGAGATATGTGCTGAAAGTAGATAATGGACCAAACATGATGGCCTCTCTGTGTCTGTGCTGCAAGCCATAATGCCCAAAAGTAGAGAGAGAGTATGGGGAATATTGTCTGCCATGGAGGCAGGGGGAAGGTGGGAAAGGGGGGGGTATACCCGGGATATTGGTGGTGAGGAATGTGCACTGGTGGAGGGATGGGTGTTTGATCATTGTGAGATTGTAACCCAGACATGAAAGCTTGTAACTATCTCACGGTGATTCAATGAAATTTAAAAAAATATATAAACATTTGAGAGAGAGAGAGAGAGAGAGAGACAGAGAGAGACACACAGAGAGAGAGAATCGGCAGCTGTGTCAGTCCTGAATATTGTCCTGGATATGACCTTGGTCTCCTGAGCGTCACTTAGGAGCCCACCCACTACCACCTATAAAACAAAAAAAAAAGCAAAAAGATTAAAAACCAACCATCATGCTTTTTGGTATTTGCATATCTCCAAGGAAGCCTGGTGCTGTCTCTCTGCCCGAACACCGCTTCAGACAGGGAGAGAGAGGAGGAGGCACTGTGGCGAGCCCGAACAATCCTGCAGTCAGAGCCAGGCCGGCTTCCGCTGCATGTGAAGTGACATCGGACAGAGGACAGGGACTGGCCGGGCTCCCGGGGCTTGGCAGAGAGGGCCTGTGAGGACCTGAGTGGTGGCAGACGGAAGCGGCGAGCAAGAGGACAATGTGTGGGATGGCTGCCCCCGTTCAAGACTTGGCACCCGCCCCCACGGGCAGCCGAAGGGAGGACACAGTCGCGAGCACACAGTGTCCAGCCTCCGTGTTCCCAGTCGGAGGAGGCCGCTTTGTTCTGTGTCAATTCAGCCTGAATGAGGTGGCCGGCGGAGGCCCCGGCTGCCCTACTTCCAACGAGGAGGCAAAGGTCTGGCCTGAACAGAGAGAGGAGGAGAAGGGGACGCCTGAGCCAGGGTTTGGCCGACAGTAATATCCAGAAAAACGCAGGCAGGAATTCCCTCAGCTATCTTTCAAAATATTAACCGATAAAATACAACGGTGAGCCCCAAGGGACAAAGGAAACCTCGTGCAAGATCAATTGTGGGGGGAAATTTCTAAGGCAATTTTCAAGTTTTTTTCTTTCTTTTCTTTTTTTAAGGGGGGGGGAATAAGAGCTTTTCACATTTAGTGAATGGGGCAGGTAGTGAAACCAGAATTCTATTAAGACAGACTTTGAAATGAAAACAGGATACGCTTCATTAATGTGGAATAAATGGTGCTGACTTAATTTTCAGAAATCTAATTAGAATGTGAAATCAGGAGAGTTTGCTTTTGACTGCATCCAGGATGGGGAAGTAAGGGCTTCGTTCCTCTTCTCTGAAGATTAGAAGAGTAAGATTTCGTAAGTGAATTTTTAACTTCTAACAGAGTTTAAAAAATGTGTGTGTGTGTGTGTGTGTGTATGTGTGTGTGTACATCTTGTTATTGTCTCATGGCTTGGCTTTCCCCAGTATCCCATATGGTTCCCTGATCACCATCAGGAGTGATTCCTGAGTACAGAGCTAGGAGTAATCTCTGAGCATCGCGGGGTGTGACCCAAAAAGCAACCCCCCGCCAAAATAAAGGACCTCCATCAAGGGCTAGAGAGGTAGTACAGTGGGGAGAGGGTGTTTGCTTTGCTGACCAAATTTCATTCTCAGCACCACATACTGGCCCCCAACCCCCACCAGAAGTGACCCCCGAGCACAGACTCAGGAGTAATCCCTGGGCACCTCTGAATATGGCCTCCCAATACCCGTAACCCATATAATTAAACATGTAAGGTATTTGTTTAACATCCTAAATTTTCTCTTTAATCCTCTGAGCACAGCCAGAAGTGATGCCTGAGTGTAGAGTCGGGAGTACTGCAGTTTGTGACCCAAAAGTTATCACTGTATCACTGTCATCCCATTGATCATCGATTTGCTCGAGCGGGCGCCAGTAATGTCTCCATTCATCCTAGCCCTGAGATTTTAGCAGCCTCTCTCTCTCTCTCTCTCTCTCTCTCTCTCTCTATCTATCTATCTATATACATGTATGTGTGTATATATGTGTATATGTATAAGTATAAGTATATGTATATGTATATATAAGTATGAGTGTGTATATATATATATATGTATATATATATATATAAAATCCTCCACCAAGAACATGGCTGGGAGGTAGGAGAGGC
Source organism: Sorex araneus (assembly GCF_027595985.1). Taxonomy (NCBI): domain Eukaryota; kingdom Metazoa; phylum Chordata; class Mammalia; order Eulipotyphla; family Soricidae; genus Sorex; species Sorex araneus. The sequence goes on along the minus strand of NC_073313.1, from coordinate 256,179,350 downwards.
ATTTGTTGCCAGAGGTACTGTAAGAAAATCCCATCCACTGGATGATCAACCAAAAAAACCAGGGCAAGAGAAACTCAAAGTTGATCAAGTTGCAGAGGTGACTCACTTGAGCTGCTAACACAGAATAACCTAGGTTGGATGATTCATAAACAACACGTTTATTTCTCCATGATCTGGAAGCTAGAAAGTCTGAGATCACTTCCTTGGCAGGTTTGCCGTCAGGAGAACTTGCTGCATTCGGCGGAGAGGCAAGAGAACTCCCAGGATCTTCTTTATGCAGACACTACTCCCTCTACAATTGAACTTGAGGTTCCTAAGGGTCCTGGAGAAAAGGCGCATTTTAATTCTGTAATACTTTGACTTTGCTCCAAGAACTTAGGTTGCACATGCTTGGACAAGAGTGAACCTTAAAAACATTATGCTAGGTGACTGATTCATCTTTCCCCAACCCCACCTCCTGATACTTTATTACAGTGTTGCAAGATAAGATTTCAACATACAAATTTGTTCCAACATACAAATTGGGGTTAGATCTCATTGTATCAAGTTTTCAAGGGCCAATGCAGCAAATGCAATTCATACTGGCTACAGCAGGATTATAACAACAGCAAAAAGAGTTTAGGAAAAGATACAAGAGAACGTGAGAGGGAGGCAGGGAGGCAGGGAGACAGGGAGGCACCGAGGGAGGAGGGATGGAAGAAGATAGAAAAAGGAAGGGAGATGAAGGAAAGGGAAAGGGAAGAAAGGAAGGGAAAGAAAAGGAAGTGAGGGAAGGAAGAAGGAAGGAAGGAAAAGTGAGGTAAGGAAGAGAAAGAGAACAGAGGGAAATAATGTGGAGGGAAGGAGAAGGGAGGGAAGAAAGGAGGGAAGGAAGGAAGGAAAGAAGGAAGGAAGGAAAACAGGAAAACAGGAAGTCAGAAAGGAAGAAAGTCAGGAAGGAAGGAAAGAAGGAAGGAAGGGAAGAAGGAAGGAAGAAAGAAAGGAAGGAAGGAAGGAAATAAGGGAGGAAGGGAGGGAAGAAGGAAGAAAGAAAGGAAGGAAGGAAGGAAATAAGGGAGGAAGGAAATAAGGGAGGAAAGAAGGGAAGGAGGGAGGAGGAAAGGAAAGAACATAGAAGGAAGGAAAAAAGAAGAAAGGAAGAAATATGAAAGAAAGGGAAAGGAAAGAAAGTGAGGAGAGGAAAGAGGAAGGAAGGGAAAGGAGAGAAAATGAGGGAAGGAGAAAGGTAGGAAGGGAAAGTGATGAAAGGAAGGAAGATGAAAGAAAGGGAAAGGAAAGAGGAAGGAGGGGAAAGGAGAAAAAGTGAGGGAAGGAGAAAGGAAGGAAGGGAAAGTGAGGAAAGGGAGTGAAAAGAATGAAGGGAAGGAAGAAGGAGGGAAGCAGAAGGGAGGGAAGGAAGGAATGAAGGAAGGAAGGAAGTGAGGGAAGGAGGGAGGAAGGAAGGAAGGAAGGAAGGAAGGAAGGGAGGGAGGGAAGGAGGGAGGGAGGAAGGAAGGAAGGAAGGAAGGAAGGAAGGAAGGGAGGGAGGGAGGAAAGGAAGGAGGGAGGGAGGGAAGGAGGGAGGAAGGGAGGAAGGGAGGAAGGGAGGAAGAGCCTTTTCAGAGTCGAGCTCTCATCTCTGAAGTCAGACACCGGTGAGTCTGTGGTGCAGCAGAACCTCGCAGTCCACAGCTGACTCAAACAAAAGAATGCTTGACTTGGTTTTGGGCTACAGAGGGCCAATTCTGTGAGCAGGGCGGTTCTAGGGTCCACACACGGGCATTGCAGCAGACCTCCTGTGTGCCAGGCATGTACTCAGCCCCGTGGGCCATCTCTCTTCTGGCCTGTGGCTTGTTGGAAACATCAACCCAAATAAAAACATCTGGTTTCATTGGTGTTATGCACGAGGTCACCAGAAGTGCTTTTCTGTGTTTATTTGGGGTCGGGGGTAGATTCGGGCCACTCCTGGAGGTGCTCAGGCAGAGGGTGCTCCCAGTGGTGCACCAGGGAGCACCGTGCTCAGGACGGAGCCCAGGGGAAGTGTGTGCTCAGCCCCCAGGGGCCCCTCTCTCCAGCCCCTGAGTGAACAGTCCTCAAAGGCCCAGGGCTGCGTTGGCATTGATGACGTCACCCAACCGGGACTTCCCAGCACGCACTGAGGACCAGAGAAGCGCCGCCCGGGGGGCCCGGAGAGCCCTTCCTTTGGTAGCATGACGCCCGTTGTTTGTAAAAGATCTCTGCGGCAGCGGAAGCGGCTCACTCTTAGTTATTGCAGACACGTCCGATCAACGGGCTGAGCCCCAGAGGTCTTCAGAGTCACGACTTCAGTTTACAGCTGACGTGGCAGCACCAACAGCAACCAATACGCCACAGTCTACACCACACCACACCATTCTACAGCACGCCACACACACCACATCACACCACAGACCATGTCACAATCACACGATGCCACATCACAACTTACCATCGCACACCACACGACAAGCACCTCCCACTCCCTTCTTCAGTAGGAGTGGAAGAAGCTGCTGCAGAGCCAGAAGCAGCAGCAGCAGCAGCAGCAGCAGCAGCAGCAGCAGCAGCAGCAGCAGCAGCAGCAGCAGCAGCAGCAGGAGGGCAAGTGGCGACTCCAACTATCCCAGTAGCGCCGGCAGTAGCAGTGGGACCATTGGCAAGAGTAATGACAGCCCCAAAGCCAGAAGACCCTTGACACAACAGAATACTATGCAGCTATTTGGTAGGAGGAAGTCATGAGCTTTGCTTCTAAGTGGATGGTCATGGAGAGTATCATGCTAAGTGAAATAAGTCAGAAAGAGAGGGACAGGGGCTGGAGCGATAGCACAGCGGGTAGGGTGTTTACCTTGCACGCGGATGACCCGGGTTCGATTCCCAGCATTCCGTATGGTCCCCTGAGCACCGCCAGGAGGAATTCCTGAGTACAGAGCCAGGAGTAACCCCTGAGCATGGCCGGATGTGACTCAAAAAGCAAAGCAAAAAAAAAAAGCAGAAAGAGAGGGACAGACATAGAAGGACAGCACTCATTTGTGGAATATAAAGTAACATAATATGAAACTGACACCCAAGGACAGTAAAGACAAGGGCCAGGAATATTGCTCCATAGTTGGAAGCCTGTCTCAAGAGCTGGGGGAGAAGGCAGCTGGGATATAGAAGGGATCACTAAGTCAATGATGGTTGGAGAAGTCGTTTGGGATGGGAAATGTGTGTTGAAAATAGATAAAGGAGCAAACGTGATGGCCTCTCAGTATCTGTATTGCAAACCATAATGGCCCAAAGTAGAGAGAGAGAGAGTATGGGGGAAATTGTTTACCATAGAGGGAGGAGGAGGGTTGGAAAGGGGGTAATACTGAGGACATGGGTGGTGGAAATGTACACTGGTTAGAGGGAAAGGTGTTTGATCATTGTATGACTGAAACTCAAATATAAAAGTTTTGTAATTGTATCTCACAGTGATTCAATTAAAAAAATTTTTTTAAAGCCAGAAGATCTGTTTATATAATTACTGCCCCCCCATGTGCCTTCTGATTGGCTGCCCCAGTCAAGGAGGGTTTGCGTCACAACCTATCAGACAGCATGAGAGTTAATAGGCAGTTTTGATGATCCGCCCCCTCCCTTCTTACTTTCTGTAACATCCAATCATTTCAGTGCCTGTGATCTTCCTCTAGACACAAGCATACACTCAATTAGAAAACGTCACTCTTTTCTTCACCCAAATCTTTCCATGCCAGATCCAGTGGCTTCTGCTGCCTGGGTTCTTGTATGACAGCTTCAAATAAGCACTTAGTTAAAATAGAGGAAATAAAACAAGTTTTTGCCTTACTAGCATGGCTCTTGAACATTTCACGACAAGAGACATTTTGATTTTAAAGCACAGAAATTGTATCAGATTGGAGAGAGGAATGTTGGCACCCATGATGAAAATTATGGAAATGGAGGTAGAGAATGTTCCAGGAAATAAATCAATATCAATGAGAAAGAAGGAAAGGACGAATAATCCTCTTCCTGAATAAAGCATGAACATTTGCCGGCGCCAAAAGAGCAAGGGAGGCCAGGACATGCCATTCCAGAATCAGGAGACATTTGTTTCATTAATAGTGGTCAATACAGAGTCGCTTTGCTTCCTGTTAGTTTAATCATAAAAATGAAACCGGACACAAAGTGTTCTGAAGACTGTATTGTTCAAATTCACTATCTAGGTTGCGAGCCTCCTAATGAGCAGCTTTTAAACAACTCTAACCCTCAATGAAAAATATATTTTACAACAAAATCGGGTAAACACACGATAGTAGAATCAAAGTTGCACGTTAGCTTGCCTGTAGGTAATGCACACTGCTATTTTCTTTCCAGTTGATTTTATTCTAGATCACATTTTCAAAATGTTAGAGACTGGCTACATTTCTGTTATGATTCACTAGTGGATTTCAGTCCTCATTTTGAAAAATGCTTAATAAACAGTCTGATAAGCAATGCCCTCATTTCTTGTTTTTCCTTTAAAAAAAAATTGAATCACTCTGAGACAAACCCTTACAAAGCTGTTCATGATTAGTTTCAGTCATATGGTGTTCCAACACCCATTTTCCACCAGTTTAATTTCCTCTTCCTCCTCCTCCTCCTCCTCCTCCTTCTTCTCCTCCCTCTCCCTCTTTCTCTCCTTTTGGGCATTGTAGTTTGCAATACAGATACTGAAAGTTTATCAGGTATATCCCTTTACCTACTTTTAACACTCAGTTCTTATCCAGCAAGATCATTCCCAGGTTTTACTGTCATACCGGTCCCTTCTCTATCTTACCTACCCTCCGCCCCACACACACTTGTGGTAGATTCCAACCATTGACCAGTCCTCCTAGCCCCTGTTTTCCCTGGCCATGGTGCCCTCATTTCTAAGTTCACATCCTTTCCTTTTGCTGAGAAACTCATACCTGGGGTCAGTGGCAAAGTGCTCACCTTGCATGTAAGTAACCTGGTTTCTTTCCCCAGCACAGAAAAAAATAAATTAAAGGGGCTAGGGAGAGACAGTACAGTGGGCAGGGCACTTGCATAACACACGACCAACCCAGCTTTGGTTCTCAGCACCCAAGCCCCACCAGGACTCATGCCTAAGTGCACCGCCAGGAGTAAGCCCTGAATACCAAGTGTGGCCCCCAAACAAAAATAAAATTAAATGAAAAACAAGAGGAATCTCAGAACCAGGTCAGAGTCCAGCCCAAGTCCTTCCCTGCCGTGTGAACTCAGTGCCCAGTGGTGTTTTCCCATCTCTGTGATGGCTCCTGGCCTTCCTCCAGACTGACTCGCACACCCGCTCCCTGGCCCAGCACAAGGGCCACATCGGAGTACCTGCTCCAGGGACTGAAGAGATAGTCCCAGGGGTAAGGCGCTTGCTTGCATGCGACTGCCCCAGCTCAATCCTTGGTACCACTTACGGGGTCCTGAGCACCTCCCCCTCTCTCTGTTTGTCTGTCTCTCTCTGTTTCTCCCTGTCTCTCTGTGTCTCTTGTCTCTCTCTGTCTCTCTTTCTCTCCCCTCTGCCCCCAGGATGCCTTCCCTATAGCTCCACTGGGACAATCTCTTCTTGGTGGGGACACGGGGAGTTGGGCTGGTATGTGGGTCTCAGTGTCTGCCACCTATGAGAAATCCCCAAATGTCTCCTTGTGGAACCCAGTAGAGTGTGAGCTATGAGTATCTGGAACCTCTGTATGAAGTAGTGGCTACTGGTTACAAAAGTGGGTTAGAATTCTTCACATAAAATCCATCCACAAATAACCTGGTGTTCCTTGCAATGGGAAAGTAGAGGCGTGGATACTGCATGCTGTATGGGTAAGGGAGTGTCTCGGCTGGCTACTGTGCATGTCTTAAGGGCTCGGTAGAATAGTGGCACTGTGGCACTGTCTGTAGCACTGTTGTCCCGTTGTTCATTGATTTGCTCGAGCGGGCATCAGTAACGTCTCCATTGTGAGACTTGTTGTTACTGTCTTTGGCATATCGGATATGCCATGGGTAGCTTGCCAGGCTCTGCTGTGCAGGTGGGATACTCTCGGTAGTTCCCTGGGATCTCCGAGAGGGATGGAGGAATCGAACCCGGGTCGGCCATGTGCAAGGCAAACGCCCTACCCACTGTGCTATGGCTCCAGTCCTTTTGGCTAAGAATAATAATTGTTAAATATAGAAACTTTAAAATAAGCAAAGCGCTTCTAGACTAAGAGAATTCTGAGGTCAGAGGAATGCTGGACATAATCTAATCTGCTTCCATTTTTGCAGTAGTTAAGCGTGCATTTGGCAGCGAATAACGGAAAATCTTACGGCTGCACGCGAGCTGGAGCCAAGGCTGGGAGGAGGATGCCTTCCCTCCCGCAGCCAGGTATTGGGGGAGATTATCTGTTGCCCTCGGGTTCAGCATCTCGTGGCGGTGAGGACTCGCTCTCTTCCCTTGCTGGCTTGTTTGCTCATGCGTCCAAGCCCGTCTCTGCAGCCTGGAACCTCACACCTGCCTCAAGTGGCCCCCGACCAACCAGCCACCAGCCCTTTAATATATTTTTATTATGTATTTACTTATTTTGTTTATTTTCATGGTGGAGGTGGGTAGGGAGCCAGACTAGTGGGTCCCCTTGAGCTACTCTGAGCTCCGTGCTTAGGGTGCTCCCTGCATGTTCAGGGTATCGCACATGATGGAGTCCTACGTGCAAAGCACATGCAGTCCTTTGAGCTCTGTCCTGAACGCTCCATTCCATTCCTTCCCTTTTCTGTTTAGAGGGGTGCATGTGTGGCTTGGGGGCCACACCCAGTGCTGCTAGGAGGGAGTTGAGCTTCAGCAGGGCCAGAGGGGTCGGGGTGGGGGCCAGGAAGGGTCGGCTTCCCACTCAATGCTCAGAACTGACTCTCAGTGGTGCTCAGGGGGGGGTCAGGCAATGCTAAGGGTCAAACCCAGGCTCCTGCTTACGGCCTATGAACTCGGCCTACCGTGCTATCACTCAGTTTCCTGCTTATTAATTAAAAATTTTTTAAATTAATTTATTTTTTAATTAGTGAGTCACAGTGAGGGTACAGTTACAGATTCACACATTTTCGTGCTTGTTTTTCCCTCATGCAATGTTTAAGAGCCCATCCCTCCACCAGTGTCCATTCTCCACCACCCATGAACCCAGTGTCCCTCCCACCCCCTCCAGTCCCATCCCCCTCACCCCACCCCGCCTCTGTTGCGGGGCATTCCAGTTTGATATCTCTCTTTCCTTTTGGGTGCTGTGGTTCCAAATAGGGGTATTGAGTGGCCATCCTGTTCAGTCTCTAGTCTACTTTCAACACGCATCTCCCTTCTCCCGCAGGATCTCCAATCACGTATTACTTGGTGTTCCCCTCTCTATCTGGGATGACTTTCCCCCAGCGTGTGAGGCCAGCTTCCCAAGCTATGGAGCCAACCTCCTGGTATTATATACTACTATTCTTGGGCACTAGTCTCCTACTCTGTTGTTCTGTATTTCACAGATGAGTGCAATCTTTCTATGTCTGTCCCTCTCTTTCTGGCTCATTTCACTTAGCATGATACTTTCCATGTTAAAAAAAATTTTTTTATTGAGTCACCATGTGGAAAATTACAATGCTTTCAGGCTTAAGTCTCAGTTATACAATGCTGAAACAACCATCCCTTCACCAGTGCACATATTCCACCACCAAAAAAACCCCATTATACCTCCCATCCCCCGATCCACCCACCTCCACCTGTGTAACTGATAAATTTCACTTTACTTTCTCTTTACTTTGGTTACATTCAATATTTCAACAAAAAACTCACTATTATTGTTAGGAGTTCCCACTAGAGTCAGACCTGCTGTGAAGAGATATGAGGTTTTGGATTTCTGTATTTTAGCAACTAAGTCCAAGGAAATTTTTTCCAGATATTGGATCATTGCAAGCTTGTATCTCTCATTAGTGGTCCTCATAATATGGCACTTGCCACGCCCTTCCCTATCCCCCCTCCCCCGGCAAGGAAAAGGTAAGAGAGAAAAACCTTTCCCCTCCTGGGCAGGCATGGGCCCGCAGCTTAGTTCTCAGTCTGGAGACATTTCTGCAAGGAGCTGCCGATACCAAAAGTAGTTTAGCTGGCCTCTGGGATCATGCTCGTGCAGCTGCGGTGAGCTCCCTGCTTATTTTGAAAACCAAATTTACTCACATCTCTCCCCTGGGCGTGTTCCCTCTTGCTTGTCAATGCAGTGACCTGGGCAAGGGGCATCAGGCTGCAAATCCTCTCTGGGGGCCGTATGTGAGTTCAAGTGTGGATGCGTTCAGTAGCTGAGAACCATCTGCCAAACTGCAACAGCCACAGACAGATGAAGGCACAGGACCACAGGCGGGTGGCAATCAGTATTCGGGTCTTACGACATTAGTGATTTAGAAATCGTAAGGGCAGGGATCACCAAGGTGGAGTTGGACATTATTATAACAATGAACAGATATAGAGCCCCTCCTTCAGGGGAAGTTCTTGGAGATTAATGCAAGGACAAAAATCTCCTCTCAGGTTCAGCACTCCAGATTACTAGGAGATCCACTCAAGGGCGGGATTCCATCTGGGGCGCGTTGCTTTCTCCTTTCCTCAGCTAGCTATCCGTTTAAACAACCATAGTGAATTTACTTCTTACTAATGTTTCTAGTCATTTTGAATGACACAGTAAGAGAGATATTAAGCTTAAAGGTTGGCTCTTCCGGGGGACATCTCGCCATATTTCTCAGACCACAGTCCTCAGGCCAGGTTAGTCTTTCCTACCCCAGCAAGGTCCTTATTCAGTTACTTCTTTTTGGGTCATGACAGAGTTTGTTCCATGACCATGCTCTTAACTTATTATATACTTCTTATGGCATTTAGCTAGTCCCTTCCTGATGCCAGGATAACTTACCAGCTTGCCCTGGCTCCATCCTTGTCTCTCACTGGGACCCTCCCTTTGGAGGTGTTAGGAAGTCAGGGCAACTGAGGCTCAAGTCAAGTAAATAGAAAGATAGCCCAGAAATAAATATTATTCTGAGCCAATTAGCGCCCCTGTGACAAAAGCATAGCATCAGCTGTCTTCCTGTGTCTATACAAAAAGGTCATTGCTCTAAAGTAAGCTCTGCAGAGGACAGAAAGGGAAGAGAAAAACAACATAACAGATAGGGGAAGAGGAGAAAGACAGAGGATTAGCAAACTATGCAAAGGACTTAAAGGAAAGAGAAAAGCAATACAGGATTATTAGTGCCTGATGGAATTGGATGTGCCTTCAGAGCACTGTGATGGGCACCACTCAATAAACCTGTGGCAGGAGCAAGGGCAAACCAATATTATTCAACAGCAGCCGCACACTCGGTAGTGCTGCTGATATGTGGTTACAGTGCTCCTGAGAGCACACCCTCTGTTCTGGAATCCAGAACCTCCCCCGGCCAGTGCTGCAGGGCACGTACTCAGCATGGGGGCAGAGGATGCCAGGAATGGAGTTTGCAGCCTTCTGAGCATAGCTGGGTGTCACCCAAAAAAGAAAAAAAAAAGACTCACCCAAATGCCCCCTCAGGGAATTTCTCCAGGACTCCAGGCACGGTCGGGCCAATTGACCAGCAAGAAAAAGTAATAAATAGTCATGAGGATCTCAAGTAGGAAAAACCACTGAGCTGGCTACTGAGGGGAACAGTTAGATCACCTCTGCGTGAACAGATTCCGAGCTAGAAGACAGCACGCTAAAAGCCTCCCCCCACTTGATCCTGGGTCTGTCTACCCTCCAGTCCCGTTCTGTGGGGTCTCTAGGTGAATCTTATTTGGGGGTGGGTTTTGTTTAAGTGTTGGGGGCACAACCAGCAGTGCTCGGTTGCTTACTCTTGGCTCCGTGCTCAGAGCACCGTAAGAGGTGTTGGGAATTGAGCCTGACCAGCTGCCGGCAAGGTGTCCCTTCCCTCTGCAGGTTGTCTCCAGCGCACACTAGGTGAATCTGAGTCCTTGCAGAGTTTGTTCTGATACTCGCAGACAACGGTCTCAGGGCCTCTTCTGTCCAGCCCGGTTACCACAGAACAAGACTTTCCATTTCCTCCCCGCCCCCCAACCTGTTCTAGTTGGAATATCTTCCCTTCTTTTTGGGGGGTGGGGCGTGTGGTGGGTGGGAGCAGGGCTCAGTGATTATTCCTTGGAGTTTGCTCCTAGAGGTATGGGAGGAACTTGTGGCCCCAGGCTCCGCCCTGGGACTCCCGCAGAGACACCAGAAGCTGACTCTGATGTTCAAGGTTATCACTTTGCTTGGTCTTCTATATAGTTCCTGCCAGGGATTCGGCCAATGCAAAACCTTAAGGCCTGTGGGCCGGATCGATAGTGGCAAATCGATACCACGGTGAGTAGGGTATCTGCCTTGCACCAGGCTGACCCAGCTTCAATCCCCTGGCACCACCAGGAGTTATTCCTGACTGTAGAGCCCGGAGTAACCCCAGAGCATCACCAGATGTGACCCAAAAAGAAGAAAAAAAAGATGTGATGAACTACTTAGCAACTACTTAGCTAAACTTCTGTGTAACAGTTCGGTCTCATTGAATCATTTTGAGGGGCTGGAGTGATAGTACACTGGGTTGGGCATTTGCCTTGTACACAGCCGCTGTAGAACAGGTTTATCTCCAGAATCCCATATGGTCCTCCAAGCACTTCCAGGAGTAACCCTTGAGCATCGCCTTCCCTGGCACTGTGTAGAGTCCCCTGAGCACCACCAAGAGTGAGTCCTGCAGTGCAGAGCCAGGAGTGACCGCTGAGAAACACCAGGTGTGACCCAACCCAATGAATAAATAAATAAGAGGCTTTCAAGGGGGTGTTGGCGAGATAGCTCAGTAGATGGAGCGTCTGTTTGCACAGTAGACCAGGTCCTGCCTCCACTGCTGGGAGGAGTTCTCAATCCCAGAGCAGGTGCGGGGAAGGCTGGTAACAAGTGGTACATGGGAGGTCATGAGGGCAGCGGATGGGACATATAAGGGCAGGTGGTGTTAATAGACCACAGGCAGTGGGGCTCTGCCAGGCACCTGATTGGTTGGAGGCGGTAAAAACTTCACCCAACTTGTGTGGTCATTTGCAAAGAACTCTTTCATTGCTTCAGCCGAGGGGAAGAAATGGGGGTCCCTGAAGTGACTGCTAGCTCATTCCACAATTATAATAATATCCAAATCACAGCCCCCGCCCCTCCCGCACCCAGGCACCAATAATATACTTTTGTTGTTACTATGGCCACCCAGGGGCATGGCCAAATGAGTCAGAACTTTACATCCAAGGTACCCCATTACTCTGGAAGGTAGGCAGGAAGGGGCAGAAAGAGCAGGAAACACCTAAACCGTTTTCAAAGACCCCGATGAAAAGCTGCCTCCAATATTCCACGTTGGGGTCTCATTCCCTACAGGGCTGGCTTGCTCTTTCTCTCTTAAGTTAACGCCTCACTTCCAGCCCTGTTGAGTTAATGTCTCTTTCCCTTCCGAAGTAGACATTGAATCCTTTGTGGTCCTCACAACAATTATTTTTGAGGAAAGCACAAGAATCAAGACCTGGGTCTGGGACTGTCTCTCTCCCTCTCCCTCCCTCCCTCCCTCCCTCCCTCCCTTCCTCCCTCCCTCCCTCCCTCCCTCCCTCCCTCCCTCCCTCCCTCCCTCCCTCCTTCCCTCTCCCCCCATGTGCCTTAGGGTCCTTGGGTCTGGGTCTGTCCTCTCTCCCTCTCCCTCTCCCTTTCTCTCTCTCTCTATCTCTCTCCCTCTCCCTCTCCCTCCCTCCCCCCGCCTCTCTCTTTCTCCATGTCCCTTAGGGTCCCTCACACTTAATCACTGGGAGGAGCCGCCCCAAGCCCTGAGCACTGCTGGGTGTGGACAAAATTTAAAAAGACAAATTTTGAACACTGAAGTACAATGAGTAGGGCACTTGGCTTTGCATGCAGGAGAAGACCTGGGTTCAATCCTTGGCACCACAAATAGTTCCTTGAGCCCTGCCAGGAATGATTCCTGAACACAGAGCTGGGAGCCAGGAGTAAGCCCTGAGCATCACTGCATGTACCCCCCCCCCCCCGCCCTCCCAACCACAAAACTAAACAAAAAACCAAGAGATAAAATTAACTCTGTTTGGGCCGGAGTGATAGCACAGCGGGTAGGGCGTTTGCCTTGCACGCGGCCGACCCCGGTTCGATCCCCGGCATCCCATATGGTCCCCCAAGCACCGCCAGGAATAATTCCTGAGTGCAAAGCCAGGAGTAACCCTTGAGCATCGCTGGGTGTGACCCAAAAAGCAAAAAAAAAAAAATTAACTCTGTTTGTCAGTAGGCTCATTTGGGGGTGGGGGGAAGGAGGGCTGGCTGCCAAGGTTCACACTTGGCAGTGCTCAGGGATTACTCCTCGCTCTGTGCTCAGGGATCCCTTCTCGTGTGCTCAGGGGACTGTATGTGGTGCTAAACTTGAACTTGGGCCAGCTGCGTGCAAGACAGATGCCTTATCTGCTATACTATCTCTCTGGTCCAGTTTGTGTCATTGTTTTAACATGAATTCTTTGTCATATTAATGCATAGCGAGAAATTATTTCCCCCCTACCCCGGTACTTGGGTTGAAAGTTATTGTCTCCTGGGTCTATGGAGGCCAGACGTTTGACTTGCATGTCTTCTTCCCAGTTTTGCTTGTTTATTTATTTATTTATCAAATTACCCAGAGGTACACAGTTACAAAGTTGTTCATGATTGGGTTTCAGTCATACAATGTTCCAACACTCGTTCCTTCGCCAGTGTACATTTCCCACCACCAGTGTCCACAGTTACCTTCTCCCTGCCGATCCTGCCTGCCTTTATGCTTTGTGTCAGACATTTTTCCTCTCTCTCTCTCTCTCTCTCTCTCTCTCTCTCTCTCTCTCTCTCTCTCTCTCTCTCTCTCTCTCTCTCTCTCTCTCTCCTACCCAGGTTTTATCTCTGGCACTGAATCTAGTCCCCCAGATTTACCACCAGGAATACCCCCTGAGCACTGTAACGTCAGCCTCTAACACCTTACTCTGTTTCCCTATTAGGTGTCCCCACACAAAAAAAGAAAAGAAAAAATAAAGAAAAAAATATTATTGTTTCTGAAAGTGCCTCGTATAGGGTCTGATGGGCAGATTTGGATCTAAGTTTCAGATTTAAAGATTCACCTACTGGTCACGATTTTCCCCTTTGATGTCTTATGTTTCCTCTGCAGCTCTTTTCTTTGATGACCTTGGCCCTGGATTCCTGTCAGATGGTCCTGTGATGAGCTCCTACTGAGACGGGAGAACTGAAAGGCAGACTTTGTTTTCAGACTCAAGTTCTCGCATGACTCACTTCACCCTTTATCAGTTATGTGATCGTGGGCAAGTGGACTGCCCATTTTGGGACTTATAATCTCTTTAGAAAAGATTATTGAAAACGGCATGAAAGACCTAAGTCATATGTGTAAAACTCCCCACTCAGAGCACACTTATCTGTCTGTGTTACGTGCCAAAGTTGTGTTTCAGAAATCACTGTATCACTGTATCACTATCGTCCCATTGCTCATCGATTTGTTTGAGTGGGCGCAAATATCTCCATTCGTCCCTGTCGCATTCAGAGTCAGGGGAATGAGGCCCATTATTGTTATTGTTTTTGGCATATCAAATATGCCACAGGTAGCTTGCCAGGCTCTGCCATGTGAGATTCTGCATCATTCTCTCCTGGGAGCTTTGTTTCATAGTCTCTGGATCTTGGCCATTGATGAGATTACATGGCACCAGGGGCAATTTGTAGGTGTGACTGTCAAGCTACTGGAAAACTAGGGATCTGGGGGGAGGAGACCCAGTCCCAATCTAAGCAGGCTTGGAGATCTCAGCCATGTGTCCCGCATACCTGGGTTCCTCTGCCGGTTCCTTCATGGGTATTTCAGAAAAAGGGCACTTATTTCTAAAAGTATAGAAGTCATTTGACTTCTATAAGAATTAAGAAGTCCATCTTCTTCACTGCTGGTGGGAATGCCGACTCGTTTAGCCCTTTTGGAAAACAATATGGACAATTCTCAAAAAATTAGAAATTGAGCTTCCATTTGACCCAGCAATACCACTCTTGGGAATATATCCCGGAGAGGCAAAAAGGTATAGTAGAGATGGCATCTGCATTTCTATGTTCATTGCAGCACTGTTTACAATAGCCAGAATCTGGAAAAAACCAGAGTGCTCCAAAACAGATGACTGGTTAAAGAAACTCTGGTACATATACACAATGGAATACTATGTAGCTGTCAGAAAACACAAAGTCATGAAATTTGCATATAAATGGATCAACATGGAAAGTATCATGTTGAGTGAAATGAGTCAGAAAGAAAGAGACAGACATAGAAAGATTGCACTCATATGTGGAATATAATATAATTGAGAAGCGCAAGTTTGCAGTGATGCAATTTCTGGCAGATATTTCTCTGGACTTAGTTACTAAAATACAGAAACCCAAAACCGTGAGGCCACTAGGTGCGGTCACTCGACCTCATACCTCTTCATTCTCAGCAATGGAAAACAAATTGTCAAATGCTTCCTTTTCAACAGGTCTGACTTTAGGGGAGAGACTCTCCAAACAATAGTAGTGAGTTTTGTTGAAATATTGAATGCAATCAAAGTGGAAGTAAAGTGAAATTTATCAGTTACACAGGCAAGGGGGGGCTAGGGGTGGTGGGGGGGCTAGGGGTGTGGGGGGGCTAGGGGTGTGGGGGACGGGGTGGAGCTATACTGTGATTCTTGGTGGTGGAATATGTGCACTGGTGAAGGGATGGGTGTTCGAGTATTGTATAACTGAGACTTAAACCTGAAAACTTTGTAACTTTCCACATGGTGACTCAATAAAAAAATAAAAAATAAATAAATAAATAAAATTAAATTAAAAAAAAAGAATTCAGAAGTCCAGCCCTTGATTCTTCTAAGTCACCAACGTTACCCTCAAATCACACAAATCACAGGAACACGAATGAGATATGTAATACAAGTAATTAAAAAAAATAATGAAAAGGTTTTCTTATGACATTTAGGTGTTTTTTTATTTTATTTTATTTTATTTTTATTGAATCACCATGAGATAGAGTTAGAAAGCTGCTCGTGGCCAGGCTTCAGTCAAACAGAGTTCCAACACCCATCCCTCCACCAGTGTACATTTCCCACCAACACTTCCGGTTTCCTTCCCCGCCCTCCCCACAGAGCTCAGAGGGCTGGAGCACAAGGCTCCCAGTCCGACCCTCAGTAATATACGGTTTTCCCCACTCTGCACTGCTGGGTGTGGCCCTGCACCTCCCAACACTGTGTCACTGGGCCCAAGTACCGAAACAATCAGACCCGTGCTTTTGGCCGAATGTCTCTGGAAGTGAACGTCAGAGCAGGCTCGCCGGCCCTGGTAGGGGAGAGTTCTGCCTTGGCGCTGTAACCGTTGGCCTTCCTTGACCTGTAGACCCCACTCCCATCGGAAGGCTCTTTCCTGGCCTGGCTTCTCATCTTGTCCCTCTATGTGACTATCCCTGCTTCCAAATTTCCCCTTCGATTTTTATATTTGCGTGCCTATGGGGTGCTGGGGATCGAACCCAGGACCTCACACGGGCAAGGCAAGTGGAGGTCTCCCCAGTGCAAACTCCCCCTTTTTAAAGGACACACGTTCAAGTTGGGTCCATCCCCAGGGGCCTCACTGACCTCTTAATTGCCCTCTCTACAGGGGCTATTTCCAAATAAAGTCACATTTGAGGTTTGGGAGTTAGGACGTCAGCAATTCTTTCCCAAGGAGACATCATCCATCCCCCAAACAGTGGAATTGGGCAAATCGATGACCAATAAGAGGACCGTGCTACAGTGCTTTTTGTGTCACACCCGAAGATGCACAGGGGTGACTTGTGCACTCAGGAATTATTCCTGGTGACGATTCCTGGCTCTAGCCCCTGGCTTCACAGCTTTGTCTTCTGAACAAGCCTGACCACCTTTTGCTGTACAAGGAAGATAATTGCGTCTCTCCATAACGAACACCACTAATCGTGAGAGAATAAACGTGAACCCACGAATGAATTGACACCTGCCTAAGAAAAAGTGTTCCCCCCTAAGCATAAGCAGAGCTCTAAGTCAATAACCTTCCAAGAAGAAACGTTGCTTGCCAACCTCAGCATACTGGCCACCTTCCCCTCGGAGCTGTCATACTTCTTATCTGCAAACTGTAGGCCCTGGAAGCAAGCTGAGTTAGGAAATGGTATCATGGTAGCATTGAAAGAAATCTCCATGATAAGTCGTGGGCATCGCCATCCAAATATGCGGGCGGCAGTGCTCATAAGCAGGTGCGAAGCTGCCGACGTCGGCAATTTATCTGCGAATAACTGGACCGGGAGGAAAACAGCGGCCGTCCCTGATGGCACCTCAGCGTTCCTGCACATCAGGCCGGCCCGCTTTCCGCAAGAGCAATTGCAGCTCTGATGACACCAGCATCATTTCTGGCTCTTGTTTTGACACCAGTTATATCCCACTGGGGGAAAAAACAAGTCTAGCTGGGAGTGTATTTTGGTGTCATGTTTCATTGCTGTCGGGCCTAAGAATAAAGATCCCAGAAAAGCAAAGTTAGTCTCTACAAGCTCGCTCACAGCTTTCCGAGTCTCTCCGAGGCCAGGATTCCTGGCAGTGACCGGGATGGCGGGGAACGGAAGCAGCGACTGAAGATGCATCCTCTGTGCAAAAATGTCAGCGGGTGGCCTGGGAGCGGGTGGGAGGTGAGGAAATACCCACTGACTCAATAAATAAATCTACAGGCGTCCTCACAGCCCCAGATCTCTGCTCTCATGGAGCTGGGTCCCCAGCTGTGTTCGGTGCATGAGGGTGGAACCTAGGATCCAACCTGTGGCCTCACATTTTCAAGGCAGGTGAATTTACCACTGAGCCATCTAGGGCCCCTCTCATGTGAGGTTTCTCTCGCTCTCTTTTATTGGTGGGGGGGGTCTTCTTGGTCACATCTGGCAGTGCTCAGGGGCTACTCCCAGGTCAGTGCTCAGAGGACCAGGCCCTTTACTGATCGACCCTGGGCTGCTTCTTTTCTTTTCTCTCCTCCTCCTCCTCCTCCTCCTCCTCCTATTCCTCCTCCTCCTCCTCCTCTTTCTCTTCCACCTCCTCCTCCTCTTCCTCCTTCTATTTCTGTTTTGGGGGCGACACCAGCACTGCTCAGGGCTTACTCCTGGCTCTGTGCTCAGGAATGACTCTCTTGGCAGTGCTCAGGGGACCATGGGGATCAATCCTGGGTTGGCTGATTTCAAGGCATGTGGCCCTACCCATGTTCTCTCTCTCTCTCTCTCCCTCCCTCTCTCTGTCTCTGTCTCTGTCTCTCTCTCTCTCTCTCTCTCTCTCTTCAAAGCTTGCACTCAGACCATTGGTCTCTCTCTCTGGCTCACAAGTGTGAGCCTGTTAACCTGCTGTCCCTTCACATTCCCACTTGCCCTCTAGCTGACCTCCAGACCACCTGCCACCTGGTGCTTAGGACAGTTCTGGGCATTTGGACCCTCCTCCCCACCCCACCCCCGCAGCAGAAGGGCTGCTGGCTGCTGGCTGCAGATGCATTTACTCTGTGTGTGCGCAGGGAGGGGGCGTAGATGTGTACACAAGGGCTTCTGTGTGCCTGCTGGTTGCCCCATGTAGGAACAATGGCTCACGGACACCTGGGTCCCAGGGGACCATGCCTGAGGCCCTGGGCAGCAGCACCCACCCCCAGGGGGCCATTGGGAGACATCTACATCACCTCTGTGTTAACTTGCTGCCACAGCTACATCAAAGTGCCACTGGCTACAGGTGTTAACGGCAACAATTTATGTCTCAAAGTACTGTGGGCTTGAGGCCCCTTCCTTCCTGATTTGCTGAGTCTCCTCTGCGTCTGGGTACATAGACAGACATCTGCCCCCTGCTTACTGTCTGTGCTGCCTGTGAACAAGGCCCCTCTTTTCACAAGAATCTGCTCTAACTGCACCTTTCCTACTTTATCTCCATTTTCAAAACCTTTCCTTGGGGGCCAGGGTGATCGTCCAGTGGTTAGCGCAGCTGCCTTAGAAACCTGAGTTTGCTCCCCAGGGCTAAGCACAATCCTAACAGTACTGCTGTTGTGCTGGTGACAATGAGGTTCAATACCCCTGGTGCCACAAACGATTTTCAGTCACACCATAGTCGGAGGTGTGCAAGCACTGGGCACTGCAATTAAAAGATGCGTGAGCACCACAGGCAGAGGTGTTCCTGGGGAGCACTGGGTGAGCACTACAAGGAGCGTGACCCTGGAGAGCAATGTGTGTGAGCACTGCTGCTAGGGCTCTGAGAGCCAACGGCTGTAATTGGCCAAGTGACCCTGGACTGGAAGAAAGGGGCAGGTGCTTTTCCAGCCTGATTTCCCCTAGAGTTGTCTGGGGAACCAAGACTGCAGCTGGGTGAGGTGGGCGGGAGGTGGGACCGTGGGGTACTTTACCATGAAGGTGGGTTCCCATTCCTCTGGCTGATTGTAATGAAAAGCAAAAAGCAAAAACTGAGGCTTCAGCACGTGAAGTTACAAACTCCAAGTCACCCTCCAACACCTGTGGGTTGGCCTCCAACGCCATGTTCCTAGAATGTTCCAGAATCAGCCCTGCCCCAGGGCAGCCTCCACAAGTTGCTTAGCATCGCCAGGACCCAGACTCCCCACAGGGTGCCCCGAGGGGTCTGGCTTCGGGGGAGCTGCCTCAGGGGCCCAGGTGTTGTTCGAGTGTAGCTGGAACCCGCCCCTGTTTTCCCTTCGCTCTACACCTGAGTTCCCAGAGCCGGAGATTGTCACTGCAGAGCGGAGAACAGAGCTGCATGGTGGTGCGGTGAGAGTGTGAGCGAGTGTTGGTGTGAGTGTACGTGAATGTGCGTGAATGTTCACATGAGTGTGTGTGAGTGTGGATGTGTATGAGTGTGTGACTGTGTGGATGTGAGCGGGTATGAATGTGAGCATGTGAGTGTGAGAGTGTGTGTGCATGTGTATGTGGCTGTATGAGTGTGTGTACAATATATATACATATATATACTCCCATACTATATATATATACACACTATATATATGTGTGTGTATGTGTGTACTATATAGTATGGGAGTATACTATATATATACACATACTCCAATACTATATATAGTATATACAGTGACAGTGACAGTGAAATATATATATATATATATACATATATATAGTATAAATATACATAGCTCCTGAAAGCGCGCAGCTATAATAGCCTAGTTCTCTCTCTTGGAGAACCTGACAAGCCACCGAGAGTTTACTGCCCTCACGGGAGAGCCTGGCAAACTCCCCGTGGCATATTCATATCCCAAATGCAGTAAAAGATATATACATACCTCTCAGAGAGCCCAGCAAGCTACTGAGAGTATCCTACCTGCATAAAAGAGCCTGGCAAGCTCCCTGTGGCGTATTCGATATGCCAAAAACAATAACAATAGGTCTCATTCTCCTGACCCTGAAAGAGCCTCCGATCGTTGGGAAAGATGAGTAAGGAGAGGCTGTTAAAATCTCAGGGCTGAGTGTAATAGAGACATTACTGGTGTCTGCTTGAGTAAATTGACGAACAACGGGATGACAGTGATACAGTGATATACATATATACATATATATATAGTATACTCCCATGCTATATGGGAGTCTGTGTGTGCGTGTGTGTTTAGGAATGCTAATGTATATGAGTGTGTGTGTGTGTGAGTGCATGTGACTGTGTGCCTGTGTGTGTATGTGTGAGTGTATCTAAGTGCTGTGTGCCTGTGTGTGTGAGCGCGTGCGTATGTGTGTAGGTGGGCGCTGACAGGAAGGGTTTACGAGGCGAGGAGTTCACCGAGGGATGTGGCCTGCTCACATTCCGCGTTTGTTTTCTCCTCTGGAGCTTGGGAGCCAGAAGCTGTTTCATTTTCCTGGAGTTTCTCTGCCTGCTTCTGCGTGTGTGCTGCGGGAGGGCGGCTCCCAGACAGTGCTCCGGAGCCCAGGCGCCACTCTTTCGCTCCATGCTGCTCTGGGCACCCTGGAGAGTGTGGGGGCGACTGGGGTCATCTTGGCGGTGCTCAGGGGGCCCTGGGCGCTGGGGACCAAACCTGGGGTCTCTGCGCACTGCCCTAGGCGCAGCCCTCGAGGTTCACTCCGAGGCCTCAGCGAATTCCTTTGAAATACACACAATTTAAAACTGAGGTCGATGGACCTTCCTGGGTTGGCTGGGGTAGAGAGTTAACTGGCTTTCGCTCTCACCGTTCAGTAAGCTTAGGCTCCAGAAAAAGAGGTGGGATGCAAGTGGACTGAGGCAGGCAGCACTCAGGATGCTGCTCACTCTCTGAGTGCTCCGGCTGTCGGGTTGTTCTTACTTTATAGCCCTGGTCGCTCCCAGCCAAGCCTGGCTTACTAAGATGTTATCCATTCAGGGGAGCTGCGCAAAGGGACAGCGGGGAGGGCACTTGCCTTGCCTGCAGTCGACCAGGGTTCAATCCCCAGCACCCCATGGGGTCCCCTCAACCCCGCCACAAGGGAGCCCTGACCACAAAGCCAGGAGTAAGCCTGGAGCACTGCCTGGAGTGGGCCCCAAACAAAAAGCAAAGCTCTAGGCCATTTTCCATTATCATCTTGGAGTGTGGGGAGGTCTTGACTCCGGTGTGTGTATGTTTGTGTGTGTGTGCACGTGCATGCGCGCCTCCCCCGCCCTCAGCTGTGCTCAGGAGGCCCAGGGGCCTTAGTGATTTCCAGTCAACTGGGCTGGTGGTTCAGTGTGAGGGTTTAAAGATGCACTCCTGGGGGTGCACCCCTCTTTCTCTAAACTTGGCTGTGCAGAGAGAATCAAAGTATAACCCAAACCTACAGGACTGTCACTGTCACTGTCACTGTCATCCCGTTGCTCATCGATTTGCTCGAGCGGGCACCAGTAACGTCTCTCATTGTGAGACTTGTTGTTACTGTTTTTGGCATATCCAATACACCACGGGTAGCTTGCCAGGCTCTGCCGTGTGGGCGGGATATTCTCGGTAGCTTGCTGGGCTCTCCGAGAGGGGCGGAGGAATCAAAGCCGGGTCGGCCGCGTGAAAGGTGAATGCCCTACCACTGTGCTATTGCTCCAGCCCCCTACAGGACTATGCATTAGAAAAATGGCTTTCTCTGCTCTGTGCACCGTGCCACTCACCTCTGTGAAGGGAATTCAAGGTTTATTTTTATTTTGCGTTTGCTTGTTTGGGGGCAAGAGCTTGCAGTGCTCAGGGCTTCCCCCTGACGGTCCCTGTGCTCAGGGTTCCCTCCAGGGCTCGGGGACCATATGCAGGGCTCAGGGACCTGGCAGAAGCTGGGCACAGAAGCCAGGTTGGATGCATTCAGGACCAGCATCTTATCCTCTGTCTTCTCTCTGGCCCCAGAATCCAAAGTTTAAGAAAGAAGTCAGCTCATGAGGTTCTTTTTTTTTTTTTTAATTCTGTCACTCTGAGATACAGTTATAAAGCCCCCATGTTTGGGGCCGGAGCGATAGCACAGCAGGTAGGGCGTTCGCCTTGCACGCGGCCGACCGGGGTTCGATCCCTGGCATCCCATATGGTCCCCCAAGCACTGCCAGGAGTAATTCCTGAGTGCAAAGCCAAGAGTAACCCCTGAGCATCGCTGGGTGTGACCCAAAAAGCAAAAAAAAAAAAAAAAAAAGCTTTCATGTTTGAATTTCAGTCATACAATAATCAAACACCCATCCCTCCACCAGTGCACATTCTCCACCACCAATGTCCCCAGTATACGCCCCCTTCCCCACCCTCCCCCTGCCTCCATGGCAGACAGTTTCCCCCATACTCTCTCTCTACTTTCAGGCATGATGGTTTGCAATACAGATACTGAGAGGCCATCACGTTTCGTCCTTTATCCACTTTCAGCCCACATCTCCCATCCCGAACGATCCCTCCATCACTGCCTTAGTGATCCCTTTGCTTATAAGTGGATGGTCGTGGAGTGTATCATGCTAAGTGAAATGAGTCAGAAAGAGAGGAACAAATATAGAAGGACTGCACTCATTTGTGGGGTAGAAAATAGCATCATAGGAGACTGCCACCCAAGGCAGCTGGGATAGAGAACGATGTTCTTTAGAGCTCGGCCAGAGAGCTAGTACAGCAAGTAGGGCACTTGCCTTGCACACCGCCAACCTGGGGTTGATTCCCAGCACCCCATCTGATACCCTAACCCCGACAGGAAGTGATCCCTGAGCTCAGCACCAAGAGGAAGCCGTGAGCACTGCCGGGTGTGATCCCCAAACAAACAGAAACAAAACAACAACCCCAAAAGAGGTTCCTTAGAGCCAGCCTGGGGGCCCAGTCCAAGGGCAGAGCCTCGATTATCAGGGAGACTCACTCCCAGCTCACACAGGTCAGCCACGGGCACGGAACAATGCGCAACTGTTCTGCACGTCCCAGTCCAGCTGACGGGAAGACGCCAGCTTCTCGCATCCTTAGTTAACGATGTAAGAGGATCTTTCCTCACCTCAGCGTGATCTCAGAGCCTGACAAGTCAGCCCGAGCACCCTGCGTGGGGGCAGAGGAGGGCGGGGAGGGAGCACAGCTTTCCAATCTCGGCCACCCGCACAGGGGGAGCTCACGGCTCCCTACCGGGACGGGGCAGACACACACCATCAACTTCTCCGATGTTTCCACCGGGCTCTCCACTGCCAAACTCTCATCTTGCTGACTTCAACATTTTGGGTGACCCCGGCTAGGGCAGAGAAAACATTTCCAGCAGGGCCAGATGAGGGCGCCTCCACCCCCACTTTGGTTCACAAAAGATCTTGCACAGGGAAAGAACAAGTCTACAGTGCAGGTGTGTCTGCGCACATTACATCTGTGTCCACACAGGTACACGTTTTATGCTGTGTGAGTGTGGGAACAACACGAGGGCCAGAGATTAGGAAGAAGACACCCCAGTCTGCCTGAGATCAGTCAGAAAAAGGTTGGTACAGAGACACCGAGACCCCCTCTTTGATGGGCATGGGGGGGGCGTCCCAGGTGTGGGTGAGTTTCTGAGAAGTTTTATGGGTGGCCAAGGGGTGAGAGGTGTTTTGTGGGTATTACTCCAGCAGGAGGACCCGTATGGTGGAGGACATGCATAGGACACAGTTGGTTCAATCATGACTTCATCTCTCCTAACAGCTGCATAGTATTCCACTGTGGATATGGACCAAAGTTTCTTTAACCAGTCATCTGTTTTAGGGCACTGGGGTTGTTTCCATATTTTGGCTATTGTGAACAGCGCTGCAATGAATATATAGGTACAGATGTCATTTCTACTGTGCTTTTGTGTATCCTTTGGATATATCCCCAGAAGTGGTATTGCGGGTCATATGGAAGCTCAATTTCTAGTTTTTGAAGGACTGTCCATATTGTTTTCCAGAAAGGCTGGACCAGTCGGCATTCCCACCAACAGTGAAGGAGTGTCTGTTTTTCCCCCACATCCATGCCAGCACTGGTTGCTTTTGTTCTTTTGAATGTGTTCCAGTCTCTGTGGTGTGAGATGATATCTCATTGTTGTTTTGATTTGCACCTCCCTGATGACTAGCGATGTGGAGCATTTTTTCATGTGCCTCTTGGCCATTTGTATTTCTTTCTTTTTTTTTTCTTTTTGGGTCACACCCGGCGATGCACAAGGGTCACTCCTGGCTCTGCACTCAGGAATTACCCCTGGCGCTGCTCAGGGGACCATATGGAATGCTGGGAATCGAACCCTGGTCAGCTGTGTGCAAGGCAAACACCTGCCTGCTGTGCTATCGCTCCAGCCCCTATATTTCTTTTTTGAGAAAACTTCTGTTCATTTCTTCTCCCCATTTTTTGATGGGTTTGGAGGTCTTTTCCTTATACAATTCTACTAGTGTC
The DNA here is from genome assembly GCF_027595985.1 of Sorex araneus. Taxonomy (NCBI): domain Eukaryota; kingdom Metazoa; phylum Chordata; class Mammalia; order Eulipotyphla; family Soricidae; genus Sorex; species Sorex araneus. The sequence goes on along the minus strand of NC_073313.1, from coordinate 256,155,504 downwards.
TTGTATATCCTGGATATTAATCCCTTATTAGATGGATATTGGGTAAATATTCTTTCCCATTTTGTGGGCTCTTTCTGTATTTTGGTCACAGTTTCTTATGAAGTGCAGAAGTATCTTAGTTCGATGTTGTCCCATTTGTTTATGTTTGCTTCCACTTGCATGGGCAGTGCTGTTTCATTCTTAAAGATGCTTTTAGCTTCAATGTCATGGAGACTTAATCTTTGACAAAGGAGCAAGAAATGTGAAGTGGAACAAGGAAAGCCTCTTCAACAAGTGGTGCTGGGAAAACTGCACAGCTACCTGCAAAAAAATGAACTCTGACCTCTGTCTAATGCCAGGCACAAAAGTCAGATCCAAGTGGATTAAAGACCTCAATATCAGACGTGAATCTGTAAGGTACATAGAGGAAAATGTAGGCAGGACTCTCCAGTGTTCTTTGTGGAGCAACGTCCTCCCCCAACAAAGGCGAGACCCACTGTCTAGAGTCTTGTGGTCTCAGAGCCCCCAGACCATGGGAGCACGAGGCTCTTCCTAAGAATTCAAGATCTGGTCCCCTAACACAGGGAGCTGGAGCCTGTGCATTTGCCTTGGTCCCAGTTTTTCTCTCTCCTGTTTTGTTCTTGGGGGGCACACTCGGCCATGCTCAAGACTTGCTCCTAGCTCTGCACTCAGAGCTCACTCCTGGTGGGACTTGGGGACCATGCAGGTGCCAGGAACTGAACCTGGCTTGTCTGCATGCAAAGCAAATACCCATTGGTCAGCTGAGCTGGCCCATAGGTTTTACCAAGTTTTAGATGGTACCGGTTCCTTTTTTTTTTTCTTGCCACACACTGCCATGCTCAGGAGGGATCAAGGGACCATATGGGATGCTTGGGATTGAACCTGGGTTGGGCATGTGCCAGGCAAACACCTGACTCGAAGCACTGTCACTCAGGCCACTAATTGGCGAGAGGGCTGCTCTTGGCTGGCTCTAACCCCTACGATAGTAAGTGCTAAAATACTACTTGATATCCAGGGAACAGAAGAATTTTTTTCCCCCTTATTGAAATCTTTATTTATTTTCTTTGTTTTCTTCCGGACTAGAAACCTGGAGAAGGTATCAGAAACGGGGGCACGCCTCTGCCTGTAGGATGTCCCCCACTGCCCCAGCACAGCCCCCTTCAGCAAATAAATTAGCTTCCTAGTAAGTCACTCAGGACAGAAGCATTTTTACCACAGCTTTCCAATTCACTTGAGAATTGATCACTTTCAGCATTTTTCTCAGTCACTTTCAAACTTCTGATGACAGGGGCTGGAGCAATAGCACAGCGGGTAGGGCATTTGCCTTGCACTCGGCTGACCTGGGTTCGATTCCCAGCATCCCATATGGTCCCCTGGGCACCGCCAGGAGTAAATCCTGAGTGCAGATCCAGGAGTAACCCCTGAGCATCGGTGGGTGTGACCCAAAAAGCAAAAACAAAACAAAAATTTCTGATGACAGAGGCCAGCGTGCATGGTATGCCATAATCCTGAAGCCGGCCACCTGTGTCACTAGCTGCGTAACAGTATTCACCTGGAAAGCTCTTCCTTTCATGTCCATGTGTTCATTCTTTTCAGTTATCACTTGATCTTAATTGGCAGCCAAAGTCTCCCTGCTGTCACAGGACACTTCTAGTCACAAGGCGTTATCGAATCCCAGTCCATTGGGGACCCTGGTTAAAATGCTGTCCCTTTAAATAGCCTCCAGCTCTCTCCGAGCTGACGTGTGTTCAGACAGTCCACCTCAGTGAGCCTCCATGGAAGGAACAGATGTGATTCCAAGGAGTTGGACTGCAAAATTCATTTCTCAAAATTAGGTCGTATTTTATTCCACTTACGTCATCGAAAGTCTATTTCTCCTGAAAGGCCTTTAGAAGACAGTGTCTAGGAGACTCCTCTCACTCCTAGTGGAATCTGTTTAACCATTTGGAAACTCAGCAAGACCTTCCCACCCCCCCCCCCCACACACACACACAACGGTCAGGGCAGACAAGAGCACAAAGTGGGGTGTAGTGGGGACCACCAGCGATGCAGGAGATTATTTCAGATCTTGAGACATGCCCGGGACATGTGTGTCTGGGGGGGGGGGGATTGGGCAGAGGAGACATGTCCCTCAGAGATGGGGAGGGTGAGCATTTCTGAACAAGACAGAGGCGTGGTCTGAGAGCAGCCGGGTGAGAATGAAAGAAGATGAGGGCTCCAAAACCAAGAGCCAGAAAATAGCATGAGAGTAATATCCAAGGCCAGGGAAAACGGGCCAGAAGGGCTGGTCCACAGTGGGAAGCTTGTCGCAGAGAGGGGGAAGTCAGAGGCAGTTAGGATAGAGACGGGACCAGTATGACAATAATAGTGGGAAATGATCGCTCTGGACAAGAAGTGAGTGTTGAAAAGAGGTAAAGGGATACACATGATAGACTTTCAGCATCTGTATTGCAAACCACAATGCCTCAAAGTGGGGTAGGGGAGAGAGAGAGAGAGGAAGGGAGGGAGGGAGAGAGGGAGGAAGAGAGAGAGAAAGAGAAAGAGAGAGGGAGGGAGAGAGGGAGAGAGAGACAGAGACACAGAGACACAGAGACACAGAGAGAGACTATAACAGACTGGTGGGGGTGGTGGAAGGAGGGAAACTCAGGATGGGAGGTGGGAAATGTACACCAGGGAAGAGATGAGTGGTGTTGGAACATTGTATGACTGAAACCAAATCCTGAACAACTTTTTAACTGTGTATCTCATTGTGATTCTTTTTTTTATTTAAAAAAAAAAAGTACATTTTTGACAAGGAAAAAAATTTTAAAAAATAAAAATAAATAAATAAAATTAAATAAAAATAAGCTAAAAGGCTTTGATGTTAAATCTCAGAGGGAGAGAGAGAGAGAGAGAGAGAGAGAGAGAAAGAGAGAGAGAGAGCCAGGAAAGTAGGGAATTGTCCTTGGCTCTGGCACCTGCTCACCCTGGGAACTCAGCAGAGCTCCCTGAGCCCGCAAAAATGCCTGTGTCGGCAAAATCAGTGCTCCTTGCTCCCAGCTGCCTCTTGGAATCACCTGGAAGACATCCCAGAGGCTGACGACATCCAGGCGGGGGAGCGGCGTGGGCTCCGGGATTCCGGACGCTGGGCGTCCGTCCGATGACCCTAACGCCTGTGGCAGGGGGAGAGCTGGCCCTGGATTTCCTCTAACGTCCTGCGCCTGCACCTGAGGCTGGTGGGGGTGTTCCTTAAGCTCTAGCCACGTCGGGCCTCCCGCTGGGGGACACGGGCCACCGGCTGGACTTCTTGCTCCCCTTCCCTATTATTATTATTATTATTATTTTGCTTTTGGAGTCATGCCCAGCGATGCTCAGGGGTTACTCCTGGCTCTGTGTTCAGGAATTACTCCTGGCGCTGCTTGGGGGACCATACGGGATGCCCGGGATCGAACCCGGGTCCACCGCGTGCAAGGCAAACGCCCTCCCCATTGTCCTATCGTTCCTAGTATTATTATACTCGGACGTGGCTGAGTTTTCTTACTTAAGCACAGGGTGGAACCCACCTCTGGGCGGGCAGTCTCCTTCCCAGTGGCAGGAGGGAATATAATAGTCCCTGCTGGCCTCTCAGGGCTCTCCAAAGCAAAGGTACTTTTCCATCCCTTTCAAGTGTGGCCTGAGAAGCCAGCGGCGGTCAGGAGAGTCATTTCCTCTCTGGGTGAAATGACCTGCCACTCAGGTACACTCCGGACAGACTTGGAAACACACCCCTTTCGGACCTGCGCTGAGAATAGGTTGGTACTGATCCTTGACGGGAATGTTTGCTTTGTTTGTTTGTTTTTGTTTTATGATATTTTTCAATGCATCGCCGTGAGATACAGTTACAGGCTTAGAAACTTTTTGTGATTACGTTTCAGCCATACAATGGTGGAGCACCCATCCCTCCACCAGTGCCCATTCTCCACCACCCATGTCCCCAGTATCCCTAACCCCGTTCCCCCCACACACACCCCACCCCCGCCTCTGTGGCAGGCACATTCCCTCTTCCTCTCTCTCTCTCCTTTTGAGTGTTATGGTTTGCAATACAGGTACTAAGTGGCCGTCGTGTCTGGTCCATAGTCCGCTTTCAGCACGCATCCCCCATCCTGAGCGGGCCCTCCAAGCACCATTCACTTAGTGGTCCCTTCTCTATCCCAGCTGTGGGTGCTGTCTTGTCCCTGTCAAAAATTCCTTGAAGTCTAATCTGGAAAGCCAGGTAGTGTCTTCCAAGGGCAAAGCTCTCCAAGGCATCAACTCTGCTAATGACCCAGGCCCAGCTCAAGCCCATTAGCCGCCTTAAGCCCTAGTATTAGGGGCTCCTGAGAGCAGCCAGGCCCCCTTCTTACAAATCCTTCCTAAGCTCCCACAGTAGCAACTTCATCTATAAAGGAAGCAGCAAAGAAGGGACCTAAGGATTATAGTCACCAAGCAGGTCACTGGATCATTTTCAAACTGAGCCTGTACTGAGGACGCCGGAAGAAAAAAGATTCATTGGAATTTTATCTTATTCCACCCATTGGATGATAATAATAATAAAAAAAATGTTGATGTGGGCTGCACCATGATTTATAAGACGGGTAAGGATTAAAGCTTTGTTGCCAATGGGAGGTGAGGGTCCCACCAGGAGGGTGGGCGATGGGAAGTGGGGAGGGGAGAAGCATCAGGAGGACGTTACTGTTTCCCTCCTCCCCCCTCTCCCCCCCCCCCCATCACCCAGTACTGTGCCCAGGAAATTAAGGACATTTGGGAGTCTGCGACAAGCTCCTGCATGCACGACTTCATCAACCCCATGGGGCGCCAAACTACACCTGGGTTAGACTGAAGTACACAGAGGGCCGCGCAGCTTTCTAGGTAATTTGCCGTGTGTGTCGTTTTATTTTATTTTATTGTTCTCTGGGTCACACCCAGCGTTGCTCAGAGGTTACTCTTGGCTCTGCACTCAGGAATTACTCCTGGCAGTGCTTGGGGGACCCTATGGGATGCTGGGGATCGAACCCGGGTCGGCCTGTGCAAGGGAAACGCCCTACCCGCTGTGCTATCGCTCCAGCCCCATTTGCCGTGTGGTTTAAGCCAGTTTTATGCACCTGGCCACTCCCTGCCGCCCGTCACGCCTGTCAGAAAGGTCTCTGGCTCTCCACGGTGCTCCCCGGCTTGGCACACGGCTTGTGTGTTACCCTTGCAGGTCTCTTAAGTTTACAGTTTAGTTCTTCAGGAAATCGAGGCTCAGAAAGGCAAATAACTTGCCTAAAATCCCACAATTGAGAATTTGAGCCCAACGCTGACCCCAGAGTCCTTTTATCCCACTCACTGCACCATGATTTCTTTAACAGAGACTGGCCAGCCTGTCTTCTAGGGAGGATAAAACTGTTTCTTTTTCTTTTTCTGGTTTTGGGGGCCACACCCACCCAGGAGTGCTCTGGGAGGGACCAGGCAGTACCAGAGATTGGATCTGGGCCTCTTGCATGCAAAGCTTCCGTTTCGCCCTTTGAGCTCCTTCTCCTGCCCCTGGGCTATGTTTTAAGGAAACGTTTAGTGGCTCCGCCCTTCTCCCCTACACCAGCAGGCCTCCTCACCCCTGTGTCCTCTCCGAAAAAACAACCAAGAAGGCCCAGGTTGAGTGTGTATGCTTGGCAGGTAGAGGCCTGGGTTCAAGCACTGGCACCGCGTGGGTCACCGAACACTGGCAGGAGCAGCCTCTGAGCACTGTGCGGGGTGCAGGTCCTGAGCCCCTCTGGCAGTGACTTGTGAAAACAAAGATGAAGGTTGGGGCTGGAGCTACGAGTTGGGGCTAAGAGTCTGAAGGTTGGTGACGGGAGTCGGGATGAAGGATGGAGAGGCGGGATGAAGGATGGAGAGGATGGAGAGGCAGGATGAAGGATGGAGAGGCGGGATGAAGGATGGAGAGGATGGAGAGGCAGGATGAAGGATGGAGAGGCGGGATGAAGAATGGAGAGTTGGGATGAAGGACGGAGAGTTGAGATGAAGAATGGAGAGTTGGGATGAAGGATGGGGAGTTGGGATGAAGGATGGGGAGGCGGGATGAAGGATGGAGAGTTGGGATGAAGGATGGAGAGTTGGGATGAAGGATGGAGAGTTGGGATGAAGAATGGAGAGGCGGGATGAAGGATGGAGAGGAGCCTGGGCTTGGGGAGCCACAGGAGGGCAGGGACAGGATGGAGGGGAGGGTGGGGAGAGAAAGGAGAGGAGGGGGCAAGGGAGGGGACGGGGGAAAGTCAGCCCAAGGAAGGGAGGGGAGAGGGGACCCCCACACAAGACCCGTCTCCCTTGTGGAGACCAGGGTGGACTGGGGACAGAGAGATCCCTAGCCCAACTGCCATCAACCCCCCAGAACAAAGAGGACTCCTGACTGGGCTGGCACGGGAGTGCAGTTACACAGATTCCTGGGCCAGCGAAGGGCTCCTCATGGGGACTGCTGAAGGGGGTTTCCAGAGAGGGGGGTGGGCTGTTCTTCTTGTTCCAGGCTCCACCAACAGGATTAGGGGACCAAAGGGGACACTTGATGGCTGACCGTGGTGACCGCGGTCCTCGTTTTGAAGCAGACAGGCAGACGGGGAGAGGGAGCCCCCATGGCAACGAATTCTTAGCGGTAAGAAAACCACCTACCCCCGAGGCTACTGTCCACCCGTGGACACAGGAGCTAAGGCCTGGTAAGACCTTTACCTGGCGCCGGCAGACTCAGAGAAGGCTGGACACCTGCACCCTACCCCAAGAGAAGCTCCAGCAAAAACAAAGTCCAGGGCTGCCCATCAGCTGCTCCCAACTCTTTCCTAGCAACCGACCTAGCAACAGATGCTTCCCTGGGTAGAAGCCCCATGAGGGGCAGCTTGGGAAAAACCCTGCGTAAGACAACTTGGAACAAAGGGGGTGCACCCATGCGCTGCCTGAGCCCATGTGCTGCCTACACACGTGTTACTTGGGCACATGGTGCCCGAGTATATGTCACCCCCCTCTCCTCTCTTGAGCTGTGCACTTTGAGACTTTGGGATGTATATTGGGTCTCTCTCTGTCTCTGTACTTTGGAGAAACTGTTCTCTTTTGACTGTGTTACTCTCTCCTTCTCTCCCTTCACCCCATCTCTCTCTGTGTCTCTGTCTCTGTCTGTCTCTGTCTGTTTCTGTCTGTCTGTCCCCCCACCCCCTTCCTTAGAACTTGCAAATAAAACCTGTCTCCACTTCACTGCTCATCTCCCCCAGAAATGTTTTCTGCAAGAAAGGTGAGGCCCCCCGTGGCCCCCAGTGAGACTGGGACTGACGTTCCTACCCTGCAAGGGGCAAGGTTCACAGCAGACTCTTACCCAGGGGTGGCAGAGGTGGGTGGAGAGAAAGTGGTGAATTTCCTTCTCCAGGATGCCGCCTCTCTTCTCCCTGCTTCATCTAAATAACATAACATGATACTATCAGCCAAGGACAGTAGACACAAGGGCCAGGAATACTGTCCCAGCCTGTCTCATGAGCTGGGGGAGAAAGCAGCTGGGATAGAGATGGGATCACTAAGTCAATGAAGGTTGGAGGGATCGCTCAGGATGGGAGATGTGGGCTGAAAGTAGATAAAGGACCAAACGTGATGGCCTCTCAGTATCTGTATTGCAAACCATCATGCCCAAAAGTAGAAAAAGAGTCTGGGGGAAATTGTCTGCCATGTGCGGGGGGAAAAAAATGTGTTTTGAACTTGAAACATGCTTGGGAAGTCTCGGGCTGGGGCTGGTACCGGCTCCAGCTCGCGCTCCGCCAGGATTCGAACCGGGTGGTCATGCGTTTGCACGGCCGCTCTGCTGCTGAACCACCAACATCCAGAGCCAGCTAGATTACTTCTGAACCCAGCAAGTGCTCGCAGCCATGTCCCCAGACCGTGAACTAAGCTTTTGCTTTATGCTGCCCCAGGAAGGGAAATGATGAAATTTCCCACTTAAATCTCCATTTACTTAATTACTAAAACACGGAAATCCTAAACCACGTGGCCACTACCGCGGCTGCGCGACCTTTTACCTCCTTATTCTCATTTGTGGAGTACTAATTATCAAATGTTTCCTTGTCAATAGGGCCGTATTTTGGGGAGATAAACTCCAAGAAGAATAGTGAGTTCAGTGTTGAAACCACAACAACAATAGTGAGTTTTGGGTTGAAATATGGAATGTAATCAAGGGAAAGAGAAAATGAAGTGAATTTTATCAGTTATGCAGGTGGGGGTGGGAGGGTGAGAGGTGTACTGTTTTTTTTTTTTTTTTTGGTGGTGGAATATGGGCACTGGTGAAGGGATGGGTGTTGGCGCATTGTATAACTGAGACATAAGCCTGAGAACTTTGTAACTTTCCACATGGTGATTCAATAAAATAAATTAAAAAAAAAAAGAAATTGTCTGCCATGGAGGCAGGGGGAGGGTTGGAAAGGGGGGATATACTAGGGACATTGGTGGTGGAGAATGTGCACTGGGGGAGGGATGGATGTTTGATCATTGTATGATTGAAATTTAAACATGGAAGCTTTACAACTGTACCTCAAGGTGATTCAATAATAAAAAAATTAAAAAAGGAAAAAATGGAAAAAAAATGTTCTGGAGTCGTGAGGTTCATTTGGACTCACTAGCGCCTGGTGGCCGCTCCTGGTACTGCAAGAAAGGTTTCACTTTTTCGCCCCAGCAGGTTTAAAAGTGTTCTGGGTGAAAAGTCACTGAAATCTGAGACCTACATCAAAAGTTTTATCATGGATAACATCTTTTGTAACTCCTGGAACTTGTCCTACCCTATGAATAGATCAATTTTACAGTTGTTGAATGATCACTGTCACTGTCACTGTCATCCCGTTGCTCACCGATTTGCTTGAGCGGGCACCAGTAACGTCTTAAATGTGAGACTTGTTACTGTTTCTGGCATATCGAATACTCCACAGGGAGCTTGCCAGGCTCTGCCGTGAGGGCGGGATACTCTCGGTAGCTTGCCGGGCTCTCCGAGAGAGACGGAGGAATCGAACCTGGGTCGGCCACACACAAGGCAAACGCCCTACCCGCTGTGCTATTGCTCCGGTCCCAATATTCCCCATACTCTCTCTCTACTTTTGGGCATTATGGCTTGCAACACAGACACTGAGAGGTCATCAGGTTTGGTCCATTATCTACTTTTGGCATGCATCTTCCATCCCAACGCGTTCCTCCAGCCATCATTTTCTTCGTGATCCCTTCTCTATTCCATCTGCATGAAGATTCATTTTAATGACGGTGAAGAGTTGAGAATCGGGGCCAGGGCGATAGCACAGCAGGTAGGCCATTTGCCTTGTATGCAGCTGACCGGGATTCGATCCCCGGCATCCCATACGGTCCCAAACAGCGCCAGGAGTAATTCCTGAGTGCGGAGCCAGGAGTAACGCCTGTGCATTGCTGGGTGTGACCCAAAAAGAAAAAAAAAAAGAGTTGAGAATTGGTGTTGAAGCAGAATGTAATTATTATTATATATAGTGTTTGGGCCAGACTGGACAGGACTCGGGAACCACTCCTGACTTCTTTGGGGTCATCCTGGGTGCGGGTTACTTTGGGAGTAGCAGGTGGACAAAGGGGACCTGTGGTGTGGGGAAGGGCTGCCGGGCACTGCTGACCAGGCTGGGCAGTCGCTTACATAAGTGCAGGCCAGGATTTGTGCAGGATTTGTGCCTGTGGACCTCGAGATTCAAGGGACCAACCCCCAGGAAGACCCTGGGAAAGGCTCAAGCCCTTAGACAGGAGCCTGGGAGGGGTTCCCGGGGGAGAAGACGGGAGCCGAGGGGCGGGCCAAGCAGTGGGGTTCAGACGGGAGAGTTCAGGTCCACAGCACGGGGATAACTATATTTACTTTCTCCAAGGCCCGAGATTTTTTTTTCCCCCTGTACTCTTGGCCTAGTGTTTAATGTGCTGCAAAGATTAGAGAGAAATTTCTGTGATCTCTAGGGGAAAGGTCTGCCAGGGTTGCTACAGTTTGATTGAGAAATCTCGGGATCTATCAGTGCGCTGAAGCCGCTGAAAGGACGTGGGACTGCGTGCACGGCACATGCCTACGTTTGCTTGGCTCTGTGAGCCGAGATAAGCCACGTCTCTGCTATGGAAACTTTCTTTCTTAGTCCAAAGAGATGGTAGACGCGGAAAGCCCTCCGCAGAAATTGACTCCCCCTTGAATGCTCCGCTTCCCGGCAAGCTGACCTCTTTGTCTTGCCAGCTTATCACAGTAATTCATTGCAAAGGCAGCTGTAAATTCCAAAGCTGTCCGAATTATTTCAGCCATATCTCCCGGTTGCTTCTGGACGAGAGGTTGCGACCAGTGGGTCGAGCTTGCAAGGCAGCCTGCTGTCATGAAAGGAACTGCCTTGATAAGAAAGAGCCAGGACTGTGGATTGTTGAAAGAGAATTCTACCGGGGGCTGGAGCAATAGTACAGCGGGTAGGGCGTTTGCCTTGCACGTGGCCGACCTGGGTTCGATTCCCAGCATCCCATATGGTCCCCCGAGCACCACCAGGGGTGATTCCTGAGTGCAGAGCCAGGAGTAACCTCTGAGCATAGTGGTGTGACTCAAAGAGAGAGAGAGAGAGAGAGAGAGAGAATTCTACCACTGACCAGCCTCTACACCCAGTGAAAGTCAAGGAAGAAAGAAAGGAGAAAAGAAAGGAGGGAGGGAGGCAGGGAGGGAGGAGGAGGTAAAGGATGTAATTTGAGGCACTTCTACACTGTGATGTAGGGGAGTCCTGTGAAAGGAAGTGGATAGTTTTCCACTACATTTCACCTTGCTGATGAAAAAAAAAGAAATACTTTCTGGGGCTGGTGGAGAAGGCTTATGTGGTAGAACATATGTCTAGCATGTATGAGACCCTGAGTTGGGTCCTTACATACAATACCCTAAGCATCCCGTTGCCTGACCAAACACCGTTGGATGTCATGCAGTTTCCCCAACAACCCGTGTTTTGTGGGGCAGGGAAGAAATACGTTGGAGGTTTACAGTACGGTACAAGATAAAGAACCACTAGGGAGAGAGAACTAGTTCAAGGGGCTGAACGTCTTATTTGCATGCTTGATCTGATCCCCACCCCCACAAGCTCTCCAAGGCCCTACCGGGAGTGACCCTGGAGCATGCCTGGAGCTGGGCGTAGCCCCTGAACACCACCCAGGTGGGGCTCAAAAGCCATAAATAAATAAAACCTCAAATACGGCAGAGAGATCATCTTCTGTGATGTCAAATACGACATCACAGATGATTCTGGAAATTTACGTGGCCCTGGAACTTAGCAAAACAAGAGAGGGAAATGTGTCTGGGAAAAATGCTCCCATCATGAAGGTTTTAGAAACAACAGGAGATTCCCTGAGGTTAAAAGGAGCCACTTGATGGATCTACATGGAGAGCATCATGTTCAGTGAAATGAGTCAGGAAGAGAGGGACAGATACAGAAAGATCGCACTCATTTGTGGAATATAAAGAAACAGAATGGGAGACTTACACCCAAGAATAGTAGAGGTGAATACCAGGAGGATTGCTCCACGGCGTGGAAGCTGGCCTCACATGCAGGGGGAAAAGGCAGCTCAGAGAGAGAAGGGAACACCAAGGATGGGGTGCTTGGAGGGTCCGCTCGGGAGGGGAGATGCGTGCTGAAAGTAGACTACAGACCTAATGATGGCAATTCAATACCTCTATTGCAAACCACAACACCCATAAGGAGAGACAGCAAAAAGGGAATGCACTGCCACAGAGGTGGGATGGGGTAGGGGGGGTGGGGTGGGAGTGGTGGGAGGAATACCGGGATCATTGGTGGTGGAGAATGAGCACTGGTGAAGGGATGGGTACTCGGTCATTGTGTGACTGAAACATAAGCATGAAAGTTTGTAAGTCTGTAACTGTACCCCATGATGATTCATCAAAAAAAAATTGAAATTAATTTTAAAAAATGAGGGAAGAAAAGGAGCCACTTGAATTGGTGAAGAAAAGCTAAAAAATCTGTATTTAGAGGTCTGGACTGGGTAGATACCTGCCTCGGGCACAGAAATTTCTTTCGGTGTGACAGTGAGCCATGACCTCGATGAAGGGAGAGGGTGTTGAGTTTTAGTCCCGCTTTCCTGACTCCACTTCCTGTACCTAACTCCTTTGTTCATAAATCTGATGAACTGGCCACAAATGGGAGGGTTTATCTTGGGAGTCTCCATTATGTTCCATTGGTCTGTGAGCCTATCTTTATTTATTTATTTTGCTTTTTTGCTTTTTGGGTCACACCCGGCAATGCACAGGGTCACTCCTGGCTCTGCACTCAGGAATTACCCCTGGCGGTGCTCATGGGACCATATGGGATGCTGGGAATCGAACCCGGATTGGCTGTGTGCAAGCCAAATGCCCTACCCGCTATGCTATCACTCCAGCCCCTGTGAGCCTATCTTTATTCCAGTACCATACAATTTTTACTACTATAGCTTTATAGTACCATTTAACATCAGGAGACGCAATGCCTTTTATCTTCTTCTTTTCTTTGAATTGCTTTGGCTATTTGGGTGGAGTTTTATGATTCTGTACAAATTTTAGTAGACTTTGTTCTAAGTCCTTGAAGAATGTTCTTGGAATTTTAATGGAGATTGTATTGAATCTGTATGATGTGTTGGGTTGGGTTGGTAATTTTAACAATGTTACATTGGAAAGCCAATTCATGAATGTGAAGTATTTTTCTATTTCCTGGTGTCTTATTCTATTGCATTCAATAGTAGCAATTATTATTATTATTACTATTATTATTATTATTATTTGCTGAATAAGTTTTTCACATTCTTTGTTCAGTTAATTCCAAGGCATCTTATGTTTTTGTTTGTTTGTTTTTGCATTTTGGGTCACACCCGGGCGATGCCCAGGGGTCATTCCTGGCTCTGCACTCAGGAATTACCTCTGGCGGTGCTCAGGGGACCATATGGGATCTGGGAATCTAACCTGGGTCAGCCAAGTGCAAGGCAAATGCCCTACCTGTTGTGCTATCGCTCCAGCCCGGCATCTGATGTTTTTGGACACTATTTCTAATAGGATTGTTTTTCTTATTTTTTCTTTTCATGTCTAGTTCATTACTTGTATACAGAGATGCCACAGACTTTCTTGTCTTGATTTTGTAGTCTGCTACCTTGCTGTGTTGATTCATTGTTTCTAGAAGCCTTCTTGTGGTGTCTTTAGGATTTTTAATGCATATTATCATGCCATCTGCAAGTAATCATAGTTTAACTTCTTTCCCAACATGGAAACCTTTAATTTTTTTTTCTTAGCTGATTGCTGTGGGAAGGGCTTCCAAAACTATAGTGAATAAACGTGAAGAAAGTGACACTCTTGCTTTGTACCTGATCTCAGGGAGAGGGCTTCCAATTTATATCACGAGAGAGAAAAACACACACACACACACACACACACACACACACACAAACCAAAAAAACCTAAGGTTAACATTTAAAAAACCCTACTAAATGGGAGAAAATATTTTACAAAGTACATCAGATACAGGGATAATATACAAGATTTATGAAGCACTCACAAAGCTCAACAACAAAAATATTCAATAACCACACCAAAAATATGGGGGTATGGGGAAGAAAAATTGAACAGATACTTCCACAGAGAAGACATACAGATGATTAGTAGGCATACAAAAAGAAAAGGTGTTTATTATCACTGATTACTAAGGAAATGCAAGTCAAACAACAATAAGATATCATCTCACACCAGTGAGAATGGCACATATCAAACAACTAAGTTGGCAGGGATATGGGGAGAAAGGAACCCTCAATTAACATTGGTGGCAATGTCATCTGGTTCAGATTCTGCATAAAACAGTATGGAGATTCCTCATTAGTCATCAACTGGAATCATTTGGGGTCAGAATTGTGGCGGCATTCTCCCCTACCAAGTCTCTATTGCAACAGGAAAACTTGAGGCCTCCAAACACATAGGGACCCTAAAATACGTAGAGAAATGACCTGAGAAGCCAATTTTCCTTGCACTGTAAAAGCCTTTTCTTTCCTTCAGTGCAAAGGTGATGTTTCTTGGGTCCCAGAGGAACGACTGTGGCAGTTTCCCGCTTTGGAAGGGAGAGCATATGAGACTTCATTTCACGAAGTCTCCTGGAAAACTGAAATACATTTCTCATATGAGCCAGAGATTTCATGTCTTGGCTTCGACCCCATAAACACAAAAATGTTAATTCAAGATGGTATATGCTTACCTGTGCTAATTGCCCCACTTAGAGCTGTAGCTAGGCTATGGAAATAAACCAAATATCCAACAAAGGGTGAATGGATAAAGAAGTTGTGGTATAAAATTTTTAAGGAATACTATGCAGCTCTAAAAAAGGTGAAATTATGCCTTTTGCTGCAACTCGGAACTGGAGAGGATCATGTTAAACCAAATAAGCCATAAGAAGAAAGAGAAATGCTAGATTCTTTCATTTATCTATGGACTATAGAGAGATAACAGGAGGGAATAGACAGTACTGAATGAAGGCAGCCTCTTGGCCTTGGAATATGACACCTATACCAAAGAGTGAGAGAAGGGAACAGGAAGGCCAGTCTAGTGGGGGACATAGGAACAGTGATGGAAAACCCTGGGCACTTTGGTGGTGATGGGGGGTTGGCAACTTTGATTATCAATACCATAAACTTTAGCATTATTTCAACTACCTAAACAACAACAAAATTACAGTGTTAACTTACCCCTGGGCCAAGCGAATTGCCTGAGAGGTCAGAAGTGGTTTCGTCTGCACAGGCCCCGACCTTCCAGTCCTGATGCCTTGGTTCATTTTCTTTTCTTTTTTATTTTCGGGTGGCACTCCACAGTGCTCTGGCTTACTCCTGGCTCTGTGCTCAGGGATCACTCCTAGTGGTGCTTAGGGGACCGAACCCAGGTTGGTGGTGTGTAAGACAAGTGCCTTACCTGCTGTTCTATCTCTCTGACCGTCCCCCCCCTCATGGCCTCATTCCTGCAGTCTCGATTTGCACCCGGGAACCGCTTGGTTTCCAGGCCACGGAGCTGGTCCCTAGGACCCAGCTTTCCAAGGACCTTGTGCCCATCACAGGAGAGGAAGTCAGTCCTGACATCCGCCCCAATTTTCTAGCTTCATTTATCTCTCTCGGAAAAGCAATTCAGGAGAAGGTAAATAGCGAAATAGAAAAGACATCACAAAGAAATGGGAGGGAGGGGAAGCACCTATGAGAGAGTACAGGCTTCTGGAGAAAGAAGAGAGGGGCTCCTCCCCCAGTAGGGAAGGAAAGAAATTTGCGACTGTGGGGCGGGGGGCTGGGCGAGTCCAGAATAGAGGGTGATAACGTGAAACGGGGAAACTGCACGTGCAGAGGAGGAGGTGCAGAATGGGGTGCCCAGCTGCCTCTGGAAGCTGATTCGATGGGTCTTTTCTTGGCCTCGGGTTCCCAGCGAAGGGAAGGATCCATGTTAGAAGGTGTCAAAGATGCCTTTGGGTGCTGCTGGTCTTCATTCAGTCTTCCCTGCTTCCTGATCTGAATGATCTCGGTGCTCATTTTGGGGCTGGGTGGTTTTAAATCTGCAGCCTTTGGGTTGGCGGCAAGAGTCTTTTCAGAGCATTTCTTTACTGTGTGTG
Source organism: Sorex araneus (assembly GCF_027595985.1). NCBI lineage: Eukaryota > Metazoa > Chordata > Mammalia > Eulipotyphla > Soricidae > Sorex > Sorex araneus. The sequence goes on along the minus strand of NC_073313.1, from coordinate 256,139,893 downwards.
TGTGTGTGTGTGTGTGTGTGTGTGTGTGTGTGCGAGCACATGTGGTGCTAAGGGTGTAACTGAAAGCCTGGAAGCCTTATCCGCGCAACGCCTGGTCTCTGCGACCAGTGACATCTCCAGACTTTGTTGCTCTCCGAAAGGCTTTTGGCTTCGCTGGTTAGCTGACATTGATTGCTCAGGAGGCTACAGGAAGTGAGGAATGGGGGAAAGCTCAACGTCTTCCAAATGAAATCTGATAGCCATCACCCAGAGAAAGAAGCTTGGCTAAGATTTGGCTCCAGCGATCAATAAAGGAAGTCGACAAATAGATCATGTTCAAGTCAGGCCAGTTGATGGATGCTTTTTTTTTTTTTTTTTTTTTTTTGCTTTTTGGGTCACACCCAGCTATGCTCAGGGGTTACTCCTGGCTTTGCACTCAGGAATCACTCCTGGCAGTGCTTGGGGGACCATATGGGATGCCGGGGATTGAACCCGGGTCGGCCGCGTGCAAGGCAAACGCCCTACCCGCTGTGCTATCGCTCCGGCCCTGACGGATGCTCTTAAATGAACACGTGGGGTGTTCCTGAGGGTCTCTGGGTACCATGGAGACCACGCTCCTGGGAGGAGCTCCGGCAGGGATCTCAGGAGCGTTTCCGTCTCTCCCTTGTACAGAAGAGGAAACTGCCATTCCGGAGCTCAGGGGACTTGGCTAAGTTTGCACAGTTGCTACTTCCAGAGCTGGGGTGACAGTCCAGGTGTCCTCATTCCCCGTCGAGCCAGAAACTTTCATTAAAAACAAACAATTGATATGTAAATTGTAGATTGTGCATTGACTGAAGCAAGGACCTCAAGTTCCCTCTGAAACAATATATTATTTCTTAGTATTCTTTCTTGCGGGCTGGGACTCTCTCCCAGTTCACAATCATGAAAGGGCGTTTTTGTTGCTCTCTTTGGCATTTATTCATCATCTCCGTGAAACAATGCACAGCTTCTTGATTGTGTCATCAGTTAACAAGACTATTGATTTCTCCATTCATTTAGCTCTGCACTGGACACGCAGATAGGAGCTTTGACCTCCCAGACCTATAATTCCAAAGGCGTTGAGACATCTTCACAGGGTTCATGAGGTGTGAGAGCTCTTCACTGCTTTACTATGTGTGGCCAGGGGTCAGTTTGCAGTCAAGTCCACTCACCTTGGGAGAATGGAAAGCAAGGAAACACATACCATCTTCCCAGAACTTCACAGAAATATTTCTGGATTTCATGGAAACTGTTGAAGTCTTCAGGCAACAGAATAGCTACAAACTAACATGGGGAATCAGCCATTTCCTTAAAAGCACCCAAAGGCTATTTATGTAACCACAGGACACTTTTTTAAAAGGGGGGTCACACCTGGCGATGCACAGGGGTTACTCCTGGCTCTCATGCACTCGGGAATTACTCCTAGTGGTGCTCAGGGGACCATATGGGATGCTGGGACGGCCGCTGTGCAAGGCAAACACCCTACCCGCTGTGCTATCGCTCCAGCCCCACCACAGGACACATTTTTTGTTTGAACTATCTTGTCAGATTTTCACTCTGACTTTTAGAATTCTTACCCAAGACTCTGGGCAAATATCTATAGTAGCACACAAGTCCATCTCAGTTGTGCCAAGAGTACTTCCAGAACCGAACTTCTCTCTGCACTCAAGGCTCTCACCTTCCCGGTTTTTTTTTTGTTTTATGTTTTTTTTTTTTTTTTTTGCTTTTTTGGGTCACACCCGGCGATGCACAAGGGTTATTCCTGGTTCTACACTCAGGAATTACTCCTGGCGGTGCTCAGGGGACCATATGGGATGCTGGGATTCGAACCTCGGTCGACCGCGTGCAAGGCAAACGCCCTACCCGCTGTGCTATCGCTCCAGCCCCTCTCACCTTCCCGTTTTTAAGTTGCCATCGTAACGAGCTAAACGTCTTCTCCAAGGGGTGTGTTTTTAGCAGGAGCTGGGCTTGGGGACGGAATAAGTGACTCCCGGAGACCTCCACTTTATTAAGTTGTAATTTGGAGTGGGGTGCGGCTTGGGGGTCACCCCCCCACCCCAGTGGCCAGGGCTACTCCTAGCTCGAGGCTCAGAACTCTCTCTTGGGGGTGCCAGGGGAATGGCGCAGTGTCAGTAATGGACCCTCCGGGCTCCTACATGGCAAGGCACGTGCCCCACCCACTGAGCGATCGCCACGCCCACGGAGTGGTCGCCACGCCCACTGAGTGGTCGCCACGCCCCTGAGTTGTAACTTAGAGATGGAAACACTCGCTTTTGAGTTTGGGCAGATGGAATGATTTTTGTTGCGGTTTCCGGAGCTGGCAATGAGTATATGGAAGTTGAATAGAGAGAGAGGAGGGGAGAGAGGGAGATGGAGGGAGAGAGAAAGGGAGGGAGGGGGAGAGAGGGAGAAAGGAAGGGGAGGGGAGGGAGGGAGATGGAGGAAGAAAGAGAGGGAGGGGGAGAGAGGGAGAGAGGAAGGGGAGGGGAGGGAGAGAGAGGCAGATGGAGAGAGAGGGAGAGAGAGAGGGAGAGAGGGGGAGAGAGGGAAAGAGGAAAGGGGGAGGGAGAGAGAGGGAGAGAGAGGGAGAGAGGAAAGGGAGGGGAGGGAGGGAGATGGAGGAAGAGAGAAAGGGAGGGAGGGGGAGAGAGGGAGAGAGGAAGGGGAGGGGAGGGAGAGAGAGACAGAGAGAGAAGGAGAGAGAGAGGGAGAGAGGGGGAGAGAGGGAGAGAGGAAGGGGAGGGGAAGGAGAGAGAAAGGCAGAGGGAGAGAGAGGGAGAGAGAGAGGGAGGCAGAGGGAGGGAGAGGGAGAGAGAGGGAGAGAGGGGGAGAAAGAGAGAAGGAGAGAGGGGGAGAGAGGGGGAGAGAAAGGGAGAGGAAGAGAGAGACTAAGAATCCTGAAAGGCTAAAACCTAGCATCTTTATTTCTGCTTTTGCTTTTTGTTTGGGGGTCCCCCCTAGTGGTGCTTGGGGCTGACTCCAGGCTCTGCACTCAGGGATCTCTCCTGCCGGGGCTCCGAGAACCATGCGGAGTGCCTGAGATTGAACCCAGGTGGGTTGTGTGCAAGGCAGGAGACTTACCTGCTGTCCTCTCTCTCTGGTCCCCAAAACCGAGCTTCTTAAGCTGCAGTACGCAGTCTCACCTGAGGTCCGTCACTGAACGTGGGGCTCATGAAGAATTTGACCACTGTGAAGGGTGTCCGAACACTCCAACAGCCAAAGATGAGTTAAAAATCAACCATGTAATGAGCCCAAGACCCTTCTGGTGGCGCTCATGGGTACTGTGTCTCCCGGGCAAAAAGTGTGTTGGTGGGTGGAAAGCGGTTCCAGAAACCATGGTCTAAACAGAGCACAGGTTTCTGGATGTCCTGGGCAAAGTCACAAATCCCAAAGGTGTCAGGATTTCTGGCAAGGACAACCGGAACCCCTTCTTGGCCCTCCCAAACCAGCCCTGGAATTTGGGGAAGTTCATCTGTTTTTTTCGGGGTTCTTTTGTTCTGCAGCTGTGTCAAGAGACCGGGGACTAGCTTGCGGATCCCCCAGACGTCTCACACGCTTGGCTCCCCAACAGGAAACACCAGGGCCTGGTGCTGTCGCCCCAGGGCTGGGAGACTCGGACAAACAGCCCCAGGCGCTAAAGAAACACGTGGAAAGTGCCTGAGGCCTTGGACGGGGCCCAGGCGGCCCCCAAGCTCGGCCCACCCTGGCTTTCCTCACCAAGAGCAGCTGGCAGGGGGGCAGCGCAACGCCATCTAGCCCAGTTCGGGAGGCTAAAGAAACACGTGTGAGGCGATGCAAGAGGCCTCAGTCCCGCAGGACAAAGCGGCCATTGTCTTCGGTCTCAGCTTCTCTGTTTGTCCCAGCCACACGGAGTCCAAAGAGAGCCTCCCAGCTTTCAGCATGTGGCTGCAAAACCGTCCTTCCGTGACATTATCCTGAGCTTCCTCCACCACACACACACACACACACACACACACACACACACACGTACACAAACATATGCAGATGAACACACAGATACACACAGATACACACACATACACACAGATACACACATACGCACATGCACACACATACACACACATGTACACATACACACACGTACATGCACACACATACACACATACACACCTACACACATGTACACATATACACATACACATAAGCACATACACACATACACACATGCACACACATACACACATGTACACACATACACATGTACACATGCACATACACACATGCACATACACACATGCACATATACACATACACACATACACATACACACACACACACACACACACCCCATACACACCCTCTCTGGCAGTACCCATTGACTCTTGTCCTGGGGCTCAGGGAAGGGTGGCCCTGGGCTTGGCCAGCTAAGCTGTGCTCCCAGCAGCTGGCGGGTGAGTCTGGAGACTGTTTCGCGTGTAGACACCCGGGAGAGAGAGCCCCAGCAGCCGACTCTGCTCTGCGTGCAGGAGGCCCCGACTTCAATCCCTGGCAGTGACACCCCAGTTCTCTAACACCCAGAAGTAGCCCCCAGCACCTCCAGGCACGCATGATCCTCAAACAATGCTAATAATAATAATAATAATAAACCCACAAAGAACAATGAACACTTTTTTTTTTCTTTTCAGGTCGCAAGTGGTGATGCACAGGGTTACTCCTGGCTCTGCACTCAGGAATTACTCCTGGCAGTGTTTGGGGGACCATAGGGGATGCTGGGAATCGAAACGGGGTCCGCCACGTGCCAGGCAAACACCCTACTTGCTGTACTATCGCTCCAGCCCCGTTTTGACCCTGTCACCAGATGGCCTGGCCCTTGGGGTGCCTCGGTGGTGATCCAGTCTCTCCTGGGAAGGGGCGGGGAGGGCGGGGCAGTGTGGAGGTCAAATCAAAAGGAGACTTGGCTTCCTGGGTGATCACTTGGCGTGAAGTTTAGCTCTTGGCGTGATTGGGACCAGAGCACTGCAGGGTCTCTTGATGGGCCCTGGCACTGCTTGTCCCTCACAGCACCGGCCAAGGACCCGCAGAAGTGGCCCCCAGCTCCGCAAAGTACCCTTTGGGAGACTGCCTGAATGTGTTTCTTTGGGAGGTGGCCCCCCTGAAGTAGCTGGGGGTGAGATGAGTTTTTGCTTTCTGGCCATCCAGGGCCCGTGTCAGTTACTGTCCCTTTCCTCCGCAGCATCTTTATCCTGGAGATCTCTGAATTTCCTGTGGCATAGAAGGGCCTGTGACCATCAGAATTTAGAAACTTAAAGCTTAGTCACGCTTTCTCTTTCCTTCTCTTTTTCTTTCTTCCCTTCTCTTTCTTTTGTTCTCTCTTCTCTTTTTTTCTTTTCTTCTTTTCTTCCCCCTCCTTCTTTCCTTCTTTCCTTTGTTCCTTTATCTTTCTTCCTTCTTTCCTCC